>NC_054712.1:50619752-50717252 GCF_016097555.1 Gigantopelta aegis | reverse complement strand
ACGACACTCCAGCACAAATAAAATACATCGGCTATTGGGTGTCAAACTATGGTAAAGGTTGATTCTATCAGTACAAATGTCCTTAGTCACAATTCCACCTGCACTGCCATTTGTGGTTCTTTGTAGTCTCTTTGTGCTTAATACATTGTACATAGAAAGCATCATGCTGATTAGGTAGGCACTGTAACGCCGCATATAGTGCGCGCCGCATATAGCACAACTGTGAGCGTTATGCGGTGAATTTCAACGCATAAAGCACACGATGAGCTATATGCGGCAGCGTGCACCGCATAAAGGGCACGTTAGCTATATGCGGTAGACATGTGCCTTGATCTCGCATAAAGCTCACTTATATATATATATATATTAATGTTAATATCAACTATTAGACCGAACATACGTTTTGACCACATACATCCTAGTAAAGGGTGTATACTACCAAATCAAATCCCATAGACGACAATAGTAACATATGTGGCTAAAACTCCTACCTGCAACGTATCAATCGACATAAACGCCACGGATATAAATACTACCACCCCTCACACTTAAAGTGAATCACAAAAAAGTGGGTGTCAAGCTGCTCATTTCTGAGATATCGGGTAGCGTCTATGACTACCCTAGTTCCGCACAAAATTTGAGTACTTTTTTTTACAGGTACACCATACATGTTCCAAGCACAAGACTACTTGACACAGTGGTACTAGATGAAATAAAATTGCATACATTTTTAGCCCAGATGAAACAAAATGTTTTTACAATCAACACACTCACATTTATAACCAATCACAGGACTTGTGGTGTTCACTTCTCTATAAAAAGTTCGGTGCACCTCGAACTTTGACCCAGCCGGAAGTTATTTGGTTTAGTACTACCTAAAGAACGTTCAGGTCTGTTTATCAACACACCAAAACACATTCCATAGTTTGCACGCGCATCACGCAGTTGCCCCGTACACGTGCCTGGGATGTCATTCTCGATTTTGACAATTTCCAGGAAGGTCGATTAATCACTGTCGAACATTATTTCTGTCAATCTTTTGCATTTCATTCTTTTGATCATACACTTGTTATGGTTTAGGTTTTTTAGTCATTTTCATTGTTTGAATTGTGATTTACTGATAACAAAACCGTCAACTTTAAAATTTCGCTTTTGACCCCAAGCGTCCTTCACGATCTTTGGTGGTTATAAAACCTACTGTAATACTGAACTACCGGTTGTAATTTTTGCCCAATTAATTCACTATTATCATATAACCATTCCCCACAGCTAATTTTCTTTACAATTTTGGCAATTGTAAATTCTTATTAGAGTTCCCCTACTTTTTTTAAGAGAATATATATATATATATATATATTCTATATTTTGACAGTACCAAAATAATAAATAAAGATAAAATTCTTATAAAAACATATTAATTTATTAAACGGACATTCCTGGGTTTGCTGCTATTTTAAAGATATTATCGACTAACAGAGACTTTTTAACGATTATAATTACATATTAAATATATTTTTCTGCATAAAATAGTAGTGGCCGTATATTAAACGTGTTTCTGATCGTTCCACAATTTGTACTTGGTTAAATTTCATTTTATTTTCTAAAATATATTTTATTTTCGTACGTACGAAATTATTTGAAGACAAAATCCAGATTGGGCTTCTTACAAATATTAAGACGACCAGAAACACATTGAATATACAGACACTAACATTCGAAACAAGAAAATAATTACATTTAATATGTAAGACATCGTAGACATATTTTATTAGTCGGAAACATCTTACAATGCAACAAACTCAGGAATGTCTTTTTAAGTCTTAAACCCATACCATCTCAAATAACATTTTATTGGGGGGAAATGTTCAGTGTAAATTAAAACAAAAGGTTAACTCTCTTTCTGATACAGGTTTTAAGGCAATTGATGGAACATCCAAGGTAACCTAAATGACAAAACCGTAATATATGATTAAGGCCGTATCTCTGCGCAAAGCAGAGTCGAATAGTGGCAAAATAGTGGATGATTCCTTGGATTCTAGTGCCTCGTCTGTAGGAGAATAGCCACCGCCGAAGAAATCTTTTACTGCATCGCCACAAAGTTTATTCCATCCCTCTTGCATCGCCACAAAGAGGACTGCCACTCCCAGACTGGTTTACTAAAGAACGCGCAGTTCTACCTTTAGTCTCTTTGTACTGCAGTATCTTTCACTACAGAAACAACGCAAGTCAAGCAGCATACCTTGGGTGTTCTAGCATTTTGTTTTCACCACCGGTATTAAAAATGAGATTTAATACATATAATTTAATGGTATTTTGTAATATTTTTATTTATAAAGGAATTCTTTTTCAATTTGTTTGTTAGTTGAGTTGGTATGGGTTTAAAATTTAATGACATGGTTTTATATGAATTTTAACTTTATTCATTATGAAGTTAAACGCCAATACATCGGGTTTCTTTTGACGGAAACGGACTATACGATGAGCACATGGTTATTATTTTTAAAGAAAGTCTAGTTTCGATTTTGGCTCTTCAGTTAAATTTTAATGTGATAATTGGAGGGCTAGTTGAATTTGAGAAGGGTCAGTAAGATTTTTCTTCAAGTGGTCCTGCTGGTGACCATGGTTTTCATGTTAATTTTCAACCATGCTACTACTGCTGCTGCTTCTGCTGCCGCCGCTACTACTACTGCTACTACTATTACTACTACCACTGCTGCGGATGCTGCTGCTGCTGTAGTAGTAATAGTAGTAGTAGTAGTAGTAGTAGTAGTAGTAGTAGTAATAGTAGTAGCAGCAGCAGTAGCAATAGTAGTAGTAGTAGTAGTAGTAGTAGTAGTAGTAGTAGTAGTAGTAGTAGTAGTAGTAGTAGTAGTAGTAGTAGTAATAGTAGTAGTAGTAACAGCAGTGCTCAGCAGCAGTAGTAGTAGCGATGGAAGTACCAGATGCAACAGAAGTAGCTGTAGCAGCAGCACCAACTGCAGCAGTAACAAACACGTGATCAGTAACATCAGCAGTTAAAGTAGCAGTAGTGGTAACAACAACGGTAGCAGCAGCAGTGGTAGTAGCAACAGCAACGCTGGTGGTAGTAGTAGTACTGGATCTGGTGCGATTTCTCCTGTCTTGATAAACACTTGTTTAATGATCTTTCGTTACACAAACTAGTTGGAAACAGGACATATTGGCGTCAGGAATGTGTGTTTTTTTCCGCTAACCATACCTACCCTATTTGTTATTCCTACCCTATTTTTTACCCATACCCTACACCTTTTTAGGAAATGAATGACCAAACGTGTTTTCATGCATAAATATTTAATAATAATTGCAGTTGGACCTAGGATCCTCAAACTTGATATGAAGGTTGGCCGTGACCGGTAGAGGAACCCTGTCGATTTTGAGGTCGCTAGAGCAAAGTCACAGTGACCTTGGGCAGTTAAACGGGTTCCGATCAATAACTTGTGAAGGGTTGGACCTAGGATTCTCAGGCTTACAATAAGGGTTGGCCATGACCAGTAAATGACCCCTGTCAACGGTCAAGGTCACAGTTACCTTGACAAGTTAAGCGCTTTCTGATCAATAACTTACATGTAAGAACGGTTGGATCAAGAATCTTCATTTACTCTTTATGCGGTATGACCATGCCTTTTCGCCGCATACAGCTATATCTTAGTGTGTGCTATATGCGTACGCATAACGCTCACAGTTGTGCTATATGCGGCGCGCGCTATATGCGGCGTTACAAGGCACCTGTTACCTGAGCCTGAACTCTATCGCCGTGCCCATATCTCACGAGAGGTTCGGGCACGTCTGTCCCAAGCCCGGTCTCTGGCATGGTCAGTGGCCTGGTTAGGGACAATATCACACATTACCTGGTAAGTAGAGTTCGGTTTGGTTGATATTCGTGAACTTCTTCTTCTTCTTTTCGTTCGCTTGTTGACTACACGTTGAGGCCAGCAGTGACTATGAACGATACTGTTCTCTGTAGATCACTTCTTGTGGCATACAGCTTCTTCTGGAGAGTTGTTGTAGTTGTCCAGGTAGTCTCCCTCAGCTGCCGTAGGTTTATGTAGTCTTGGGTGTCATGTTCGGTCGTCTGTTCTGCTTCTCCACAGGAGGACATGGAAGAAGGTACCAGCCGGAACCTCTTATGCATATGATATTCGTAAACAATTTATAGAGTTCTGTCCATATTGTGTGTGCAGACAATACAGAGAGGGTAATGGGATTTGTTCATCCTTTTTCAACAGTAAAGAGTTAGACTATTTTAGTTCGTAAATGTATAAAGAATCTCTATATGAAGTCTTATGATCGGAAATCACATTTGTTTTATACGACACCATAAACATATATATAACCCATATACTGATATATTACATTTTATCTTTCGGGATTTTAAATTATGCGAACTGGCTGATTTATGAAATAGATGCTTGAGTGTACGTAAACCAAAGTAGACTGCTTGCGTGTCGTATTCTAGTTAGTATAGTCTCTCTCTTTCTCTCTCTTTCTTTCTCTCTCTCTCTCTCTCTCTCTCTCTCTCTCTCTCTCTCTCTCTCTCTCTCTCTCTCTCTCTCTCTCTCTCTCTCTCTCTCTCTCTCTCTCTCTCTCTCTCTTTGTCTTCAAACACTCATCAAAATTGAAAAATGCAATCCAGGCTTCAGACCTGTTAGAATTTTCACAGCTAATTGGATCTCTCAGCAATGGCAATAACGGAATACTTTTTTATGACAGCATTATGTCTTGCCCCATTGGCCCCTCTATCTTCAGCGATGAGTCCGCCGCTTTGTACGGGAGTCTTGTGGAATTTCGCTGACGTGAAAATTTCTCGAATACCTGACTTAATTCATACGAACGAAAAACGACTCAATAACAAACGTTAAAGCTGTCAGTCCTGGCGCGTGGAGGTGTGTAATCACTGCACGTGCATTCTCCCGCCTCGCAAGCACTTGGGCCAATTCGACCGTTACTTTGAACACGACAAGGCTCACTTGAGACGAACAGCTGGCATCAAGACAGCACGCGACCCCCTTTTTCTCTTCAAGGAGCAGACTTATGATGGGTCCTAATTAATAGAGGTTGGCGCTCCAACACAATGCTTGCGTCTTACGGTGGTGAGAGCCCCGATGATGGCTAAATGCTTCGCTAAATTGCTGCAACTAGATTGAAACTGTAGAATCCCCACTTTCGTTCGGAAGGTGCAGATGAAAGCGACTTTTCGAGTGCTTGTTTGATGTTGATGATTTACTTCCAGCTTCTTCGTGAGACGGTGCACGTTTGGTGTCGGTGGAAAAAGTGCCTGGCAGTCTCATGGGCTGAGTGAAGGACTTGACTTCGTGGATGTAGAACACACAGTCTGGTTATTGTTATGACTAATAAGGTAGCGCTCCTCTAGATAAAGACTTTTAGTATATATGTCCTGTACCCGATATCAAACAAATCGTCGTGTGACCTGGGTCATCACAGACATTACGTATAATAATATAAATACAGTACAGACAGGTAATGTTCTGGTAGGTGGAATATATTGCAGGGCCGTAGCTATGATGTTTTGTTTGGTGGGGGCAACTGAGTAGATAATAGTCCTAAAACTCCTTAAACGGTTAAGAAGAATTTTTTTGTTAAGTTTCTTAAATGCTTTGCGAATTTTTTTCTGGGGGCAACTGCCCCCCCCCCCCCCCTTGCCCCCCTGCTAGCTACGGCCCTGTATTGATGGCGTTTAAACGGATAGAGCACCTAATTGTTGTTGCCATGGATGGAAAGTTTTTGGGGGGATCTAGTTGCCCTGTCTATCGCTTAGAACTACCCTTCCCAAACTACCCCTCCTCTCTACTCTCACAAATTGTACAATGACATTACGGCAGACAGACTTACAGACAGACACACAGAGATATACATAGACAGACCGACAAACAGACAGAGACGAAGAGATATAAAAAGAAATAGAGAGAGACAGAGGGAGAGGTTGAGGAACAGGATATCGGTCGACTGTTGAACCGATTCTATCAAACAGGTCAAGCCAGGGCAACATGACTGGTATATCAAAGGCCGTGGTATGTGCCATCCGGTCTGTTGGGTGAAGCATATAAAAGACACCTTGCTACTAATAAAAAATGTAGCGGGTTTCCTCTCAAATTACCAAATGTTTGACATCAAATAACCGATGACTAATAAATCAGCTTGCTCCAGTGTTGTAGTTAAACAAAATAAACTTTAACTTTAAGAAAAACAAGTTCTGTAAATTCGGCCCATGTATTAGTATTTTATCCCATTAAATACAATTTTGTCTTCATTTTTTTAAATCACAGACTATATTTCCCGAGGTACGTACTATTTCTTGTTTTGCATAACATTAATTTCGACCTGTTATAAACAACAAAGTCACAAAGTCCACAATGGATTTGTCAAAGAGGATAAATTAAATAAGAAACCTTAGTAATGTGTCATTTTTCAACAGTGAAAAAATATTCATAGACAAAATCATTTCAAACTGCCTGGTATTAACTAAGATCAGTGCTTTTAAATGCCAATAAACTTTTATCTCTATATACCACTATCCTACACTGTCCCTTGATCATACCATTCGAAATAAATAAATCACGAATTATATAACATCAATTTGAAAACTAAATTATCTCAACGCGTTCGGGGAGACTTGATGGTTTCCCTTAATAACCTTGCTAATAGGTTTCTTTATTAGGACAAGAGTGTGAGTGACTTCAGAAGAATGTAGCATGCGTTCAGCGGCATGCTAGGTGACGTCTGCAACATGCGGACATGCGTTCATTGACCAGCGACATTCGCGTTTTGATTCTTCGGCTGTCATCGCAAGGTCCCGGTGGATGCTTCGACTCTGACGATCGGCTCCGCTAACATGCTCGCTTCCTCCAAAATCTCCCAATCCTCTCCGTCGGAGTATTAGGGTATCGCTGAGAAGCAAATAGCTTTCACGGCACGCCGCCGATGCCAATAGCACATACATCGTTGGCAAACTGGCACCTGTTGGTGTCAGATTGGGCGCGTGCTGTGACGTAGGCAAGTGGGATGTGACCAACGATCGATAACTCGGCACCTGATTGGATGGTGCCATGCACATGTCGTAATTGGTTTCGTGTTAGTCTTGGAGTTCCTGGAATATTAACATCTTGTACAAAACAGGGAATCCTTGCCAAATAACGGTAAACCAAACTACAAGTGCAAATGTGAATGAATGGTAATTAAGAATTTGTTGCGAACACGTTTCTTTGGCAGAGATTTTTTTTGTTGTTGGTTGAGTTATGCCACGAGCTTTTCTGGTAAAGAAACACGTACTAATGAGCTATGAACAACATGGAACGTTTTTCTGGGGGAAAGCTTCTGACTTTCCTTTCCCAATCGAGGAAAGTGCACTTCAGTCGGGTAAGAATTTTAAACTTCTCATGTATTTTACTGCCTGATACAGACTTGATTGTGGGTTTTTAATTTGATATAGATCTGCACTTTTAACTTTGTTGCAGAAGGCAAAATAGCAACCTTGTTTTCTTTCGAGTTTTAGTATTTTTTATTTAGTTTTTATTTCAGATATTATCACCGAGATACATTTGAAAATTAAGTACAGTCAATAAGACAATATGTGTTTTTATCAGTTATGTACTGATTGAAATTATAATATTTTTGATTGTTTGATTTTGTTTTATTTATTAATATTTAAATTTTAGGGGGGGGGGGGATTTGTGGGGGCCTTTGTATTTTTCCCACCCTCTTTTCGTGCTGTGGTGTCAATAAAGAATAATTCATTTATTCTTTAAAAAAAATTCAGAATTGTTGAACTTTCAATATATCAAAATTCTTTGGGGCTTTTTGATTGTTATTTGTTTTGGGGGGTTTTCTTATTGGGGTTTTTTTTTTGGGGGGGGGGGGGTTAGTTTATTGAGTGTTTAGTGCTTTAGGGGTGCGTTTGTTGTTGTTGCTGTTGTTGTTTGTTGAGGGTTTTTTATCGAGAGGGTGGGGATTCATATTAAAGCAAATTAATAAATAATATTATTAGTAGGACCTATTTAGAAAAAAAAGCCGAAAACAATTTAGATTTTTTAAAATTAGTATGCGGTTGAAAATATTAAATGTATAACATATAATATATAACATTTTATCTGGACCCGTAGGAGTGAATGTTGTAAAAAAGAAATACATAAAAGAAAGAAAAAGTAATTATTATATTTTGTTTATACGCAGTTCATGATTTTGTTTAACGTTTTACGTAGTATATTGTTTTATTCTTAGGGCATAGGGCATTGAAGTAAATTGAAATTATTTGTTTTACATCTAGAACGTTTATTACTTTAGGGTTGTTATTCATTTTATTGATTTATTTATTGATTTATTTATTTATTTAGTTAGTTCACTTCTTGTTTCTTTCATTCCTTAATCGCTACTAATACATGTATATAACAAGTTAGCCGACTATAAATGTTTTAATTAAATAGTTTTTTAATGTATATTTAAACACAGTATATATTATATACCATGAAAGAACATAATACAACCTTTTATATATTTTTTAAATTTTATGTTAATAAAATAGAGTCCTTTATCTTTTAAAACCTATTTAAGATTACTAAAAAAAACTTAAATCTTATTTGGCAAAATATGTAGAAAATAACTGCATTATTATTTTTTACTTTTTTTAGTTGCAGTAAACATAGAACAAAGAAGAAGATTTGCAGAATGGAGCTCAAGTCAGTGGGATGGGATTTTCCCAGCATCACCTACGTCATCAGTTTCGGGTCCAACGTCATCTCCGGTGCGCTGTGACGCTATGAAGACGGGCACGACGTCATACTTAACGGAGAACAATGCTGATGCCAATTTACAAGCGGGCGAAATGAGAAAGTGGCAGACCTCTTGTACGGAGAGTCCCAAGTCGACGGACAAATTAAACGTCCATTTGAGGTGTAATGATTCAGAGACTGGTCCCAAGAGCGCCTTCAAGCCGATCGTGCGACCGTGGCTAATCGAGTCGACACGTGACAGGCGGACCTCGGGGATCCAGACAAATGTTCCGCCGCCACCCCCGCCGTCGTCACAGCGCTGGTATGGGAGTTCCGCCCAGGATTCCTTCGTCCCTCTCCCTTATCTGCCCCTGTCGTCCACCAAGGACCTCATTCTCGACGGGATGTCCGCTCTGGACGCCATTACTCTTCTCCGACAGCGCAGCTCCATCTACCAGACGTCACTTTTCCCGCCAAAACCGCAAATCTTCCAGAACAGTATTTCCAACTGGCTGACGTGTTTGAAAAACAATTCTGGTCTAGAATGTGAAACGAATTCTTTGCCTGATCAGGGGAGGAAGCTGCAAGTACCAGCCCCACCCCACCATCCGCACCCGCCCCGATACCAGTGCGAGGCGTGTAACAAAAGCTATTCCACTTTCGGAGGTCTGTCCAAACACAAACAGTTCCACTGCGCGTCACAGGTGAAGAAGGAATTTAAATGCAAGTTCTGTGACAAATCCTATTCGTCCCTGGGGGCCATGAAAATGCATATCCGGACCCACACGCTTCCCTGCAAGTGCAAACTCTGTGGCAAGTCTTTCTCCCGCCCCTGGTTGCTTCAAGGTCACATCCGCACCCACACCGGGGAAAAACCGTTCATATGTCCGCACTGCGGGCGAGCGTTCGCGGACCGGTCTAATCTGCGCGCGCATCTCCAGACCCACACGGACGTCAAGAAGTACGGGTGTAAAAGATGTACGAAAACTTTCTCCAGGATGTCTCTACTCCTGAAACACGAGGACGGGAGTTGCACAAGTCTCGCGAGATGATGACGTCGTATCGCTGTTTGTGTATAAACTGACTTTCAAAAAAAAATGACGTAACGTGAGTTGTACAAGACTCGCGAGATGATGACGTAAAAACTAGTTGTACAGGACTCGCGAGATGATGACGTCATGTCATTGTTTGTGTACAAACTGACTTTCAAAAGATGATGACGTAATGGGAGTTGTACAAGTCTCGCGAGATAATGACGTCATGTTTGTGTACAACTAATTGTCAAAAGATAAAATTTGTGTTCAGTGATTGGGACCAACATGACAGTAAAAAACAAAGACATATCAACAGTATTAACAAAATCTATTAAATAATGGTTATGTGTTGATGTGGATAATTTAAATAAATTATATTATAATGAAAACAAATTGTTTCACTGTTGTACTGTATACTATTAAATAGTAAACATGTTAATGGTTAAATTTTATATCGTATTATAAAATTTAAATTAGCTATAGAAAATTAAATAATTAAACAAAATAGTTCGTATAGGACATTCAGTTATCTCTCAAAATGTTTTGGGTACAAACGGTGTCTTGTATTCAAGGAAAGTACACATCGCTTGAAAACTAATTATACTCAACAAAATTAATAAAGTGCCAGTAAATTATTTGGTAAGTTTTTGCTAATGTTATAATTATTATTTAAGAACATTTTGACTAATGATGCACGCAAAAATCGTGCAAGTTGTGGGTTATTCGCATTTAACATTGTATATAAAGAAAAATGCAAAACAAAAAATCTACTGAACCTTAGTTATTTTTCTTGAGTATATTGTTGCAAACTGGCTGCAATGTAATGTTTTGAAATTTTAAATTCGTCTTTTGTCTATATAACGTAATCGGCATGTTGTTTTCTATCTGTAGAATTAAAATGCTAAATTCTACTTGTATAATTAAATATTATACACAACCAGTAGAATTAAAAAGCTAAACACAATTGAAAATAATCAATTAGTACAGCCGTGGGCCTTTTTCTGTGCTTAGTATAATCGAATTAAATATATACATTTCCTAGTATTCTCTGTGTATTTTATTCCATTATATTCAGCTGTTGTGTCTGCGAAACTTGAAGCATAACGTATGAATATATGTTAGTATTTATCTTGTCTTTTGAATTAAATTGTCACATAACCGACTCTGAAAAACGTTCACCGTAAAGCAGTATTTTACATAAATTAATACTAATTTCAATACGCTTTGACAGTTATTATCAATACCATATTGCTTACTTTAATTGTATCTTTTAGACAAATATATTTGTAACATTGTGTGAGGTACTAGCTTACTGCTGTAGTAATTTAGACTCGAGTTATGCTGAATACTTTATAAACCGAAATCCAATAAATAAGCTTTTCACAATTTATTTAATATTACACAAGTAAGGATATTGGTATTAATTCGGCACATGTTTATCGATCATTCTTGTACCTTAATTGTCAAGAAATAATCTAGCGAAATGATTACACAAGTATTAATGTTGGAACATAGAAGATAACAAATATTATTAGTAGTAAAACAATATAAATAACAAGAAATCAGTCCAGATTAAACTGATGCTTGTTTGGGTTTATTTATTGTTTGGTTTCTCTTTTTTCTGCTTGCTTGCTCTGTCTTCAGCTTTGATTCATTCTTTGGGTTATTTTAAAAATTAATTCTTGTTGTTTTCTTATTCGGGTTGCGGATTTTGTTTTTGGGGGGAGGGTGTAATTTTATTTTATTATTATTATGGTCTATCAAACCATTATTTATTTGTCTGTCTATCTACCTAACTATTTGTCGATCTATCTATCTATATCTATATCTATATCTATATCTATATATATATCTATCTATCTATCTATTTATTTTTATCTATCTATTCATTTATTTATTAAATCATTCATTCATTCATTCATTCATTCATTCATTCATTCATTCATTTTTATTTATGCATTTATTTATTTATTTACTTATTTATCTTTATTTATTTATCTTTATTTCTACCATACGTCATTTTAACAATATATTCTTGATTATTCACTGATAGCTTTTATTGCATTAAATTATAGGTGAACAAAACCCCGCAACGAAATAACTTTCTTGTCATTAGTAAAAAAAGCATTCCTTCAACACCCAAAAGAAGTTTTCGTTTGTAGCATTGCCACAAATATGTAACGCAATAAAAGGAAAACCTTTCGGGCACGAAGCACCATAACCCCCCCCCCCCCCCCCCCCGTAAATGTGGAATTTGGGTTTGTATCCGACTCTATGCACACACACCAAACAATAGTTTACCGAATACTAGTAGGCAACCATGCTAAAACAAAATCCACCTTTAAAATTAGTAAATGATATATTTCCCATCCACGTGTGAAAAGGTATTGAAAACAAAAGACAAAACAAATATTAACTAAGCCCTAAAAAAGACAAAAAATGTTTTTATATAAAAGTCACATCAGTCTCAATTAAGCCATTGGCTTTTCGAGCCAATACATGCTGGGTGTTTGCTCCAAGATAGGGTGAGTTGTAGGTGTATTGCAATGTGTATGGTCACTGCACTACTTCCTTCTAGCTACCAACAAACCATTAACCCATCGTCTGAATAGACAACCAATGTAGTTGAAGTGTGTGTTTCCAGGACAGCGTACTTGAACCTTATATGGATGTAAACATGACAATAAATGAACAAATTAATTAAAATGTGAAATATATCTGTATGTTTAGTGATGAATGTGAATAAAGTGAAGACAACAATATGTCGTGAAACCTCGGAATAAAATAAATAAAGTATAAATTAAGTGATGAAAACACTAAAGTATTGTCGGAAATAGAATAAAAATGATTTTCGTCGATTATTTCTTTTATATTAAACTGACAAGTAAATATTTTGTAAATACCCATTCAGTGATACTTTATCTAATTTAGCATTTACTTGTTTGGGCTCTCATTGATGTACAAGGTAGTGTTTACTCTTGAAATTAAACTAAATATGTCAGTAAACAGGTGATTTGTGACCTTTATTGGAACAGACTATAACACATTTTACCCTTAAACAAACTTTTAATTTAAAACTGTAAGTTAACTGATTATTTTGAATTGCAGCATAAATTATTAATTTACACAATCTTGCAACAATTTAAAGGTGCTATATAATGCGAGCTGTGATAAAGATTCTCCAATAAAAATGTGTTTTCTACCAGTAGATAAAATTATTTCCTATAATCATTTATGGGCATATTGTTAAAGGTGTCTTCTTTAAATGTTAAATCAAAATGTTATAAAAAAATTAATTTAAAAAAATAAAAAAATGATTTGCAATAGCTGTCAATGGGCAACATTGAGATAGTACCTTTAATACCGGTATAATGGATCACTCATAATGGTTCTTGACAGTTTTGCTCAAAAGTTACTTATAAATGACTACAAATATTTTGTTTTTGAGAGGGATAGGGGCAAACCATCATCAGAAACAGTCCCTCACATATTGTAACAGCAATGAAATTGACACATGTTGACCAAAATTTGTTATAGTCTGTTCCAGTAAAGTGCACAAATCACCTGTTTATTGACATTTTTCTTTTAATTTCATGAGTAAACACCACCTTGAACATCAATGAACGCCAAAATAAGTAAATGTTAAATTAGGTAGACTATCATTAAATAGATATTTACAAAATATTTACTTGTCAGTTTAATATTTAAGAAATAATCGACGAAAATAATTTTTATTCTATTTCCGACAGTACTTATTTTTATAGTTAAATTATTAAACGGTGAATTTTGTAACCACGTTATTATAAACATAAACAACAAGAATCGAAACGTGTTAATCGGATGAACTAAATGATAAAAAATAGGTTACAATCTATTACCAAATCATCAAATGGCGGGACATTATGATTATGTTTGTGGACCAAAAACAAAATAGAAATGCTAAAGACGCGTTCACACCACGTGATCTTTAATAACAGATTTTGCCTTTGACTGAGATGCATTGTGAAGAATCCTAACTGCAAAAAAAAAGAAGATTTTTTAAACCACATCGTTCCATATTTAACATACATGTTTAACATAATAATGCGACATTTGGTCTAGATGGTGAGACAAGAAACCTGCTGCCAAATACGCTATTACCGATATACGTGAATGAATGAATGCTTAACGACACCCTCTAAGCACACAAAAAACTATTGCGACGTCTGTTGGATGTCAAACAAAGGTAGGTAGAAGGTAAATGATTTATCTGTACTTCCCCACAGCCAGGACATCACATACCAAGGTGTTTGATATACCAGCTTTAACGCAGAGGTTGGCACGTGAATAACCAGTTTTCGTCTTGATGTCAAACATTTGGTAATTCTGAAATTGGATAATGGAAGCAATCACGACTTTACCTACCGTCTTTTTTTTTTGGCTCTACTTAGTGCAGATATACGATTTTGATATCGGAATACGGTTTTGTCGGTCAGATTATATGTATGTTTCAGAGACAGGGCAACGCATACCACGGTCTTTGACATACTAGTCATGGGGCACTGTTTGGGTTGTGGTGAAAAAAGCAATCAGAGAATAGGCCTACTGATCGATCCTACGGCACAAGCATTCTTCCCCTGTGGGGAAGTGGTGTCGTTAAACAAAACAAATTGAATTGTCTTCCCCTGTGGGGAAGTGGTGTCGTTAAACAAAACAACTTGAATTGTCTTCCCCTGTGGGGAAGTGGTGTCATTAAACAAAACAAATTGAATTGTCTTCCCCTGTGCAGTTCAAAGAACAAAGCACATTCATATGGGGCTCTGTTTAGGGTGTATACTACCAAATCAAATCCCATAAACGACAATAGTAACATATGTGGCTAAACCTCCTACCTGCAGCGTATCAATCGACATAAACGCCACGGACATAAATACTACCACCCCTTACCATATTAAAGTGAATCAGAAAAAAAAATGGGGTTCAAGCTGCTCATTTCTGAAATAACGGATAGAGTTTCTGACTACCCTAGTTCCGCACAAAATTTGAGTACTTTTTACAGGTATCCCATACATGTTTCAAGCACACGGCTACTTGACACAGTGGTAATAGATGAAATAAAATGGCATACATTGTTTGCCCAGATGAAACTATTTTTTTAAAACCAACACACTCACATTTATCACCAATCACAGGACTTGTGGTGTTCACTTCTCTATCAACAATTGGGTGCACCTCGACCGTTGACCCAGCCGGAAGTTATTTGGTTTAGTACTACCTATAGGTTGGACTATACCAATTCAAATCCCATAGGCGACCATGTTAACGTTTGTGTTTAAAAACACTATATGCAATATATCAACCAAACTGTGACCCATAAATATCAGTACTACAACCCCTACCTCAAAGTATTAACTGCAGAAAATGGTACCTTTCATGGCTCATTTTCGGTATAACCAGATGTTTCTGCAACACCCCTAGTTTCGCACAAAATTTTAGTACTTTTTTTTTACAGGTACCCCATACATGTTCCAAGCACAAGGCTACATGACACGGTGGTACTACATCAAATAAAATTGCATACATTTTTAGCCCAGATGAAACTATTTTTTTTTACAACCAACACACTCACATTTATAACCAATCACAGGACTTGTGGTGTTAACTTCTCTATCAAAAGTTCGGTACACCTCGAACTTCGACCCAGCCGGAAATTAATTGGTATAGTGCAACCTATACTGATAACATACATGTTTCAAAAGGTGGTGAATCATGTGTTTTTATGACAACCAGGATCTGGTGTCTTCTGACATAAACTGACAACCTCACTGAAACTGTTGTTTCTACAGTGCAACCTAATTTAATGTACACCTCACAAAACACATGTATTTTGTACAGTTTTGTACAAATGCAATATGTCATATTTGAACAAATAAATTTTTTTTAAATAATACTCCTGAAGATATTTATTGTCAGATGTGTGTGTGTGCTCAGCTATATATGTAGAGACAGCATGGCTATTCAGAGTACCTCAACTCCTTAAACTTATTCCATTGAAACACATGTACTTGACTGACCCCTAGATTATGAAGACCTCAATAGGCACATCAAAGAAATATCAGTATTAAAAAAATACAATGTCTGAGGAAGGGAAAACCAACATGACTGCATCTGTATGAAGTAATGACTTAATGTCCTGCACATCACTGTTGGAAGAAAATCCTGTATGCTGAGTGTGGGCATCTTCAAGTTACCATGTGCGGGAATTTCAAATCCATCAGCTATGCAGATTTTCAAATTGGACCATCAAAACCATTGGCAGCCACCAATATTCCTGACTATATTTTATGTATACCCTACTGTAGTTGGAGGTTTTAAAAATTTGTGATATCTGGAATTATCATGCAGCTTTCGCATATTTATTTTTGATTCATTACTAAAAAAACCTGTTTTTAAGTGACATAATTACCCGAACATCTATTTTATTGCATTATTTTCTAATCCAGATCAATACAATATGTATATTGGATGTATTCCTACAATCTGTAATCCAGCATATCATTTAGCTATTAACATTGGATAATACAGCATTAACAATAAAATAAATCATCAAATTACACCAAGGTAGATAATCAAATCTGGAAAAATTGGTTCCAAATCTAGTATACACTTAAAATACACTTCATGGGAGCAAACTAAGTGATTATTTTAAAAAAAAGATTTGATCTGGAGACCTAAAGATATGTTTAACAAGCTTATTGTTATGTATAAATGAGAACAGAAGGCACAATAGTGACAAAAAATTTAATTATGGCTTTGGTAAAAAAATTCTTCAAAGTAAAAAAATGTTTCCCCTAAAACTACAAATGTGTCTAAAATATGACTTAGCACCCTATAAATATGCCAAAAGGACAATAAAAATCAAGGTCTTTAAAAAGTTAAGCTATCAGAAGTACACACATGAAACATTAACTATGTTTATAGAAGTTAAAGACATTATCCCAAATATTGGCACATGTTATTTTTAATATAAAAATAAATTGCTATTAAAATCTAAGTTCAGACTGCCTAGATATATTAACATATTTAAGAGCAGTTGTATATGGCAAGTCAAACACCATGTAAATAAGAACATTCAAATCTGTATAGTATGAATTATAGGCCCAAAACCAACTTTTCCTCAGTGCTAATTTTTGTTCAAACTCCATTCAGAGCTATGTACAGTAAGTATTGTCAAGGTCAAGGTCATTGTGAACTTGCATGGCCGAGTGACGGCTAATTAATCAAATAGTGTAGTTTAATTTAATTAAATCACAAAAATCATAATCTTTTTTATTATGCACTGAATATGTGCTATAGGTTGGACTATACCAATTCAAATCCCATAGGCGACCATGTTAACGTTTGTGTTTAAAAACACTATATGCAATATATCAACCAAACTGTGACCCATAAATATCAGTACTACAACCCCTACCTCAAAGTATTAACTGCAGAAAATGGTACCTTTCATGGCTCATTTTCGGTATAACCAGATGTTTCTGCAACACCCCTAGTTTCGCACAAAATTTTAGTACTTTTTTTTACAGGTACCCCATACATGTTCCAAGCACAAGGCTACATGACACGGTGGTACTACATCAAATAAAATTGCATACATTTTTAGCCCAGATGAAACTATTTTTTTTTACAACCAACACACTCACATTTATAACCAATCACAGGACTTGTGGTGTTAACTTCTCTATCAAAAGTTCGGTACACCTCGAACTTCGACCCAGCCGGAAATTAATTGGTATAGTGCAACCTTTAGGAGGGCAACCGGTCGCGAATAATTTGACTCGTACCATCGTCTTCTATCATATGTAACATTAATCTAACGTTAACGAATTACTGTTTGACGTATACATAACGTACACATGACATATACATACTTTACGTGTTTACTCAAAATTCATAGGGAAAACCACTGCTTACCACAAGAGGCAAATATTTACAATTTTGATATATATACCCAACAACGAAAGTTTAGCAGATATCTTTTATGACGTCGAAATGTGCCATGGTTGAATAAACCAGGTCCTCCTGCTGTGTTAAGGCAAAGGTTGATGAGTTTATGTTGTTTGTAAATGATAAACATTTCAGATGTGAATACTAATGAATACTGATATGTTAATTTATAATTGTTATGCCATTTCTTTTAACATTAGCTAAAATTTCGTTGTTGAGTATATATTCTTGAGTTAATTTTGCAAATATTACATGTGTAATCGATTACATTTTAGTTACTTGTCACCAATAAATGTTAAAACAGCGGAATATGTGACCTGCAACTAGGATAATGGATCGTTAACAATAAACTATTACACCACATTTTGGTGGCGTGTAATCACCTTGGACTGACAGGCAATTTATCTTGAAGTTTTTACAAGGTTGATTTTTATTCGAAATGTTAATATACTTTCTGCGATACTTATATTTTTGCACAGTTCTTCATACTGTGTTTTCATCTTAATTTTAGAATTTCTATATTAATTTTATTCATCAATTCATTTATATATACATGAATTTACCATTGTTTGACACCCATTAGCCGATAGATATTTTGTCCAGCAGTGTCGTTAAGCATTAATTCGTTCATTTATTCATTCATTCATACATTCGCTCATTCATTCATTCATTCATTCATTCCATCGGAACGGGAAGAAAAAAATATGGACTTAAACAAATTAAAACTGGGTGTGTTTGTCTTTCTTTCTTTCTTTTTTTTTCTTTTTTTTTTCCTTTTTATATAAATAATAAGGAAAGAAAATTTTTAAAAACCCGTAGTAAATGACCTTAAAATCTTGTATAACGATCAACTTATTTTCAAGTTAAACTCACAATCTCCTTCTAAATATGACAAATGTAAACAAGCATCTTTGACACGGGACGACTTAAATAAAGTTAACACTTGTGTGTCACACAAAACATAAAACGATATAGTGAATCGACTTAAACCGGACATAAATCACTCACGCGATTTCATTCATGCGCAGTCCTTCGGTAGATTCCCAGATCCGGTTACAGTATCGTAATTAAGTAATTGTTTCGAGTAATTCCCGAGACGTGATTTACGAGGTTCGCGACGTGAAACTTCCAGTAGTGTGTTGGCGGCATCAGGAGAAAAAAACCTTCACTAACATGTGTTCCCTTGTCAAGGCGCCGGAAGTGAGAACGTCTGAACACACTGTCCTGTCATTTAACATGATTGTCGTAACTCACTGTCGTTAATAAGATTCTAATATGTGTGTTTTGTTTCTGGTCTATACTTTAGCTTTCCTTTTGTTCAATAAATAAATGCTGTTAATTGTTAAGTATTTTGGTTCTTTACCTAGCTAGTTTGTTTATAACCTCATTCGTTTGCTCGTGTGTTGGCTGTGTGGGTGGTTGTCTGGTTGGTTAACTAATAGTAAATATATCTTAAGTATGTAGAATGTCTGATATACTAATTATTTCATGGGGAAACGTGTAAAAAATACTTTTATAAATTTGACAAATTATACAAGACTCTATAAAGTATATTTATCTGTTTATTAAACTCAACACAAATATCAAACCGTTGAAATGGATATTATAAAAAAAAACAATCAACACTCCACTACTGGAGAAATATTAATACAGTGAAATTTCTCTAAACTGGACTGGAATGAATCAACGAATGTTTAACGACACCCCAGCACGAAAAATACATCGGCCATTGTGTGTCAAACCTCCGTATCAAGTAAATAGTCCGGTTTTTAAGAGGTATCTGGTTTAGAGAGGTTCTCTTATGTACAGATATTTAAAAAGAGACCATACAAATGTCCGGTGTTGACGGAATTCTGGTGTACAGAGGGGCCGGTTTTGAGAGGTTTCACTGTAAAACAATTCTCTTTCTCCGCTTCAACAACATTATTTTCAAAAAATACTTTGTACAGAGGAAACACTAAACATTAATTTTGGGAACCGTAACGAAAATGTTTGTTAACATTCAAGAAACGTAATTAATTTGATTTAGTTTGATGTCCATATACGTTAATGCGTAGGTGTAACTCTCCACTGGTTTTCCATACATAAAAGTCAACACAGGTTTTACATATTAAAGAGTAAATTACATTTTTTAATTTAAAACTTATATTTTAAAAGGTAAATGATTGACCTTCTTGGATAGTTTTGTAAGTAGCACATCGACTAGTTCCGCATTTTGAGAGTTTTATTGTTTATTTAATTCAAATTGAGATGTGCATAATAGTAGTTTTAAGTGGTTGGTTTGCCTTTTACAACTCATAATTTTATGTTTTTGTAATATCTTATTCATTTATTCACTTCTGTGAATTATTATGTTTATGAAGATGTATAGTATGAAATACATTTGCAGGGCTCGAACTTAAGAATGTGTCTCCCACGGCAATTTTTAAAGGATTGCCATGGGTGAAACAGTCCACCGATGGCAATTTTGAGCCTGCCTATGGCAATTATTTTTTTTAAAGGCATATTGTCATAGACCACTTACCTATTTAATGGTTTAACGAAGTATTACCTGAACAAAATAATTTGATTTGTTCCTAAATGTACTTTATTCAACCATCTTCATAACCACCATACTCCATTTATTAATGACATTTTTTAAAAATAATTGAATTATGGCAATGGTCCATAATTCAAAAACTAAAATTGCCGAGAGGGATGACATGGATTTCACTCCAACATGGTTCAGATAAGGTGATGCGATATCTAGATTTGGTTTCCAACAATTAATGTAATTTTTATTTATTATCCATTTTGAGAGAAAAAAAGGTCCTTAAATCCGTGACAGTATGCCTTTAAAGTGACATTTGTAGAAAATAAATATAACTGAAAGGTTATTTTGCTGTATGTAAACATATTTCAAATGTGAAAATTTTAAATATTGGAAGGTTATAATTTTTGCCATTGTTGAGGTTAATCGACGGCACAAATGTGTCATCGGTAATGTTCTCTACCTACGGCAATTTATATCTCAACGATGGCAATTGCCGTCGGTGCCGTCGTTAAGTTTGAGACCTGCATTTGTATTATTATGGCTATATGTAGAAACGAATGGTATTTATTGTTAAGATTTCTGCTTTTATAATTCCAAGCTTGATTAATATTTTTGGATTTGGGGGTGTTTTTTAATATGCACCTCCAGTTCTTGGAAACGCTGTTTTTTTCACGCTAGTATCTAACACACTTGTTACAACGCGTGATGTTAAAGAGACATTTCTGAGTTTGCTGCAATTTTTAAGATGTTATCGACTAACAAAGACTTTTTAACGATTGTAATTACATATCAAATATATTTTCCTGCATAAAATATTAGTGGCTGTATATTAAACGTGTTTCTGATCGTTCCAATATTTGTACTAGGTTAAATTTCATTTTATATCCTAAATTGTTGGTTCTTTCGTCGAAATTATTTGAAGACTAAATCCAGTTTGGGCTTCATACAAATATTAAGAAGACCAGAAACACACTGAATATACAGACACTGCTATTCTAAACAAGAAAATATATTTAATGTGTAATAACTTTTATATGTGTTGGATAGCATCAGTTAAAGTTTCACTGTGTTCTTTTATCAGTAGGTTTATTGTAACTGTCAGTTAATATTACTCCATTATTATTATTATATACATTGTATTTCTTTTCTTTTTTTTTCTTTTTTTAATGTTTTTTTTTTTATTATTGAAACATGAAAAACAAAGGCTGTAAGACGTTTAATCTCGCGGGAAGGATTTCATTAAAATTGTTAGTAATCTTTAAAAAAACCCACAAAAGCAAACAGTTAAGAACATAAATGTATATTATACTTATCATAAATCTTTGAAACCCCCTATCGTTAAAATATATTCGTGTTAAGTCAAGGCACTTTTAAACGTATTTTTATATTTGTTTTTAGTTTACATGTCATGGCATCGTATTGTTGTGGTTTAAACCATTTATAAAACAACTTATTACAAGATTAAACATTCTGATTTTCTTTGAGCTGATAACAGAATCAAATAGATTTTATGTAAATAAAACATACAGCCACTTAGCGTTGCAGTCTATGCGGTGAATGGAGCAAGGCGATTTTGCATACAATTATGGGTCTCAGTGTTAATAGGAGAAAGCAACCATTACGTAATATTGTTGCGTCATCTTCGAACTACGACACACCTAGCTTTTCAACACGTTTACGTACTCTGCTTCTTAGTTTAAGGGGACAGGGGACAAAATTGTAGCAAATGTATTTTACAAAACTGTTATCTTCCTCGTTTTTGTGATTTACTCTATTTCCTCTTGTGTTTGTAAACATTGTAAATCAGTGTCTGAATAAATCACCTCAAATTGGAAATCAATGTGACACTGAATCCGATACGAGGTATAAGACTGGTTTGACTCGTTGGAAATTGGCGTAAAATTGTCCACGTTTTCTTGTGACTGACCATGACGGTGCAAGAGTCTTTTGCGGTGGGAAACCAGTCTGTTGACATATCGTTTTTAAACATGGTAACACCGACTTGCTAACCGTCGTTAACTTTTCAACAACAACAAAAAAATATACCGGGATTATTTTTCTTATGGAGTAAGTGCAGCTACAGAATAGAACAGAACATGTTTTGCTTTTCAATCTAGCCGTTCAGTAAAGGTATATGACAAGAACAAAATAATAATAATAAATACATATGTGAGAAGATGGTTTACTGGTGGGTTGTGTACACAATGTGTGTAAGTATACAATTCATATCAAAATCTTATATACAATGCACAATATACGTGGTTTTAAAATGGACACCACAACCCATTAGCAAGTTGATGAATTTGATTAGAAAATCTCAAGTCAAGAGTCAGTTTCAATTGGCCAAACAAAAGAAATGTGCAGAACAAATAAACATATCGCTAAATAACATTATGATCTTTAAACCCTTTATGATTATAAATCAAGTATAACATTAATAATGTACGTAATACAATATGTGGACATTGGTCAGATATTACCCAAATGTTTCTGCGAAAGACTTTGGCTTATTAGCTGTCGATTTGTGCCACATTTGATGGTTAGGATATTCACCAGAATGGTATTTCTTTCTTGCCACACCTCTAACTCTCCCCTGCAATGTTTCGACTTATACAACCTTTGCAAAAAGGCGGATAACAAAATTTAAGATTAAATGGGTAGAATATGCAAACTTGGTTTAATATTGATAAATGTTAATTCAAACAGTTCATTACTAATCCGATATTTTATTTCTTAATAATATAGTTTTGTTTATAATGTGTTCATAATTAATGATTCAGCTCTGTACAGCATTCTCAGCTGTAATCAAAACAGTGTGAATAACACAGGATCATTTTCATGAGCTTATTGTCGTAACAAATACTACAGCAACTCCAATGTACTTCCAACAGGAAAAATTGCTGTATGCTTATATGATAATTATAAGCTTCCATGTAGATAAATATGATTGATGATGTTGTTATTTTGTGATTGTATTTCATGGTTTTCTTATTATCTATTTTTGTGCGTCATGGGGTATTTTTTATTTCTTAATTTGACGTCATAGTATATACGGTGGCGGGACGTAGCCCAATGGTAAAGCGCGCGCTTGATACGCAGTTGGTCTAGGATCGATCCTCTTTGGTGGACCCATTGGGCTATTTCTCGTTCCAAGCCATTGCTCCACAACTGGTATAACAAAGGCCGTGGCACGTACTATCCTGTCAGTGGGATGGTGCATATAAAAGATCCCTTGCTGCTAATCGAAAAGAGTAGCCCATGAAGTGGCGACAGCGGGTTTCCTCTCTCATTATATGTGTGGTCCTTAACCATATGTCTGACGCCATATAACCGTAAATAAAATGTGTTGAGTGCGTCGTTAAATAAAACATTTCATTTCATCCCATAGTAGATGCATAACATGAGCTGTATATTTGACTCTTAAAATTCGACCGGTTCCTTTCAACATTACTAGTACCATTCTTTTTTCACTTCTCAAACTCCTAACTCAACTGGAACCAAAAATCAACACTAAGTAGTTGGCTCTGTGTTCTCAAAAACGTACGTTTCTCGGTTACCTTCTTAAGTACACAAAGAGCTGGCGATGTTAAAAACTTATTTTCGGGCAACAATAAACTGTTCCCCTGCACCTGCTCTCGCTTGTAGCGAGAGTTGTCTGGAAATCTCGTTGTGTGTGACGTGTTCTCGCGAGCTAAACGGTGCCGGTGCATACTAAATGGCTTCCTCGCGCATGGAGCAAGGTACATAACGAGATTTTCTCATGCACAGACGAGATCAAACGATATTTAGTTATTTTTGTCTGTCATATGGCGGATAGTGCGAGTTGCTTTAGACATTGAAATACTGACTTGAGTGAAAGGGTCCATAGCACGAAAAAAACACAATCTAGTACGGCATTCTGCGCCGCTGATTTACAACTGGATGAACGAGGCGCTTGTTTCTCATCTGTTTGGTAATTAATCATCTACTTAGCTGCCTCTGGCTGAGAGTTCAACCGTAGGACCTTCAGGAGTAATTTCATGCTTTAAAGACCGACTATAACTTAATGGATGCTCCATGACTGCTATATTAAGAGCCGTGGTATGTGCTGTCATGTCTTTGGAGAGGGTGTATAATATAGAGATGAATTGATGGTAAATCGACAGGGATCTTCCATTGGCATGTCCTGGAAAGACAGATGAATGATGTGTCCAAGACGGAGAGCTTAAACTTTAATTGAATTTAAAAGCACGGATAATTATATAACTATCAATAATGTAACCAGGATGACAATAATGTTTGCAAACCAAACCAATACAAGAGGTCTACTGGCCTATAGAGTTGCGCTAGTTAATTTTCAAGTACGTCAGTGGTAGATAATTCATTAATTTGTAAAGAATATCTAATGTAATAAAACAATATTTAAAATTTAAACATTTAATACAATTTCACAAATCAAACATATTTCTCTATTAATGTGTGAAGATTGGCCCCAGAGAATTATAGTAGCAAATTTCAGAACTATATAATCAAAAATCTAGAAGATAGACTTTAAACTGTTCAATGTTAAATTTATATTTAAAAGTTTAGCAATTAATAAAAATTCAACATTTCCTAAATATTTTTCTATTAGTTTGTGAAGACTGCCTCTGAGAATACTTATATAATGTTTCAGAAATATCGAATAAAAGCTCTAGGAAAAGATAATGTTTATATATATACAAATGTATATATATATATATATATATATATATATATATATATATATATATATATATATATATATATATATATATGTATGTATATATTCAATGTTAACTGTCTATTAATTTTAAAAAAATAATAATAATAAAAGTTCAGAAAATCTACATTTCCAAAATATCTCTGTATTAGTTTATGGAGACTGCCCTGAGAATACTTATACTAAGTTTCAGAACTATCGAATCAAAACTCTGGTCGTAAATAGACTTTTAAATTTTCAGTGTTAAATTTCTATTTAATTTTGTTTTAATTTAATAAAAATTCACAATTTCCAAAATATCTCTCTATTCATTTGTGAAGACTGCCCGTGAGAATACGTATACTAAGTTTTATAACTATCCAATCAAAATTCTAGTAGAAGATAAACTTTTAAATTGTCAATGTTAAATTTCGATATAATTGTTTTTAAATTTTAATAAAAATTCTAAATTTCCAAATTATCTCTCTATTAGTTTGTACAGACAGCACTCTGAGAATAAGTATTCTAAGTTTTAGAACTATCCAATCAAACCTCTAGGAGAAGACTTTTATGTTTTCGATGTAAAAGGTCTATTTAAAAGGTTTAACTTTAATACAAATTCACAAATTCAGAATTTCCAAAATATATGTCTATTAGTTTGTGAAGACTACCTCAGGGAATAATAGTACCACGTTTCAGAACTACTCGATGAAAACTCTAGCAGAAGAATGTTTCGATTTAAATTTCCGAAATATCTATATGTCTATTAGTTTGTGGAAGGTACCCCAGTTGATCATTGAACTTAAGTTTCAGAACAATTCAATAAAAAAGACAGTACTGTAGAAGATACATTTGAAAGAAAAGGTTGACGGATGGACGGACAAATAGGTATCAGAAAGATTCCGTTAACGGCCGTGATAGCGGAGTTACTAAGTAAATGCAATAGTGTTGATCTCCATGAGTCAGAATCATTTCCAATTTCAACTAATCCTCCACAACCTGTCCGTTGTGGTTTGAGCTGTCCTGCAGTGACAAACTATAGTACTGTCGGAAATAGAATAAAAATTATATCCTTCGATTATTTCTTACATATTAAACTGACAAGTTAATATTTTGTAAATATCTATTTAATGATAGTCTACCTAATTTAACATTTACTTGTTTGGGCTCTCAATGAAGTACAAGGTGGTGTTTACTCTTGAAATTAAAAGAAAGATGTCAGTAAACAGGTGATTTGTGCACTTTATTGGAACAGACTATAACACAGGTTGGTCAACATGTGTCAATTTCATTGCTATTACAATATGTGAGGGACCATTTCTGATGACGGTTTACCCCTATCCCTCTCCAAAACAAAATATTTGTAGTCATTTATAAGTAACTTTTGCGAAAAACTGTCAAGAATCATTCTGAGTTTGTGATCTATTATACCGGTATTAAAGGAGCTATCTCAATGTTGCACAATGCAAACTTGCTATTGCAAATCTTTCTTCTTCTGTTTTTTAAAATAAAATTTTGATTTAAAATTTAAAGAAGACACTTTTATCTGTATGCCCATATATGATTATAGGAAATAATTTTATCTACTAGTAGGAAATACATTTTTATTGGAGAATCTTTATCACAAACAGGAAATGTTTATTTAACGACGCACTCAAAACATGCTATTTACGGTTATATGGCGTCAGACACATGGTTAAGGACCACACAGATTTTGAGATAGGAAACCCGCTGTCGCCACTTCATGGGCTACTCTTTTCGATTAGCAGCAAGTGATCTTTTATATGCACCATCCCACAAACAGGGTAGTACATACCACGGCCTTTATTACACCAGTTGTGGAGCATTGGCTGGAAAGAGAAATAGCCCAATGGGTCAACCGACGGGAATCGATCCTAGACCGACCGCGCATCAAGCGAATGCTTTACCACTGTCTACGCCCCGCTCCTTGTCACAAACAGATGCTCACATATAACTATATATATATAGCACCTTTAAGTGGTTGCAAGATTGTGTAAATGTCTAATGCACTTATATTTAATTTATTTTCAATAAATATGCTTGTCATAATTAATGATTTATACTGCAATTCAAAATAATAAGTTAACTTGCAGTTTTAAGTTAAACATTTTTAAGGGTAAATGAAATTGACACATATCGATCAAAATGTGTTATAGTCTGTTCCAATAAAGGTCACAAATCACCTGTTTACTGTCATATTTATTTTAATTTCAAGAGTAAACACCACTTTGTACATCAATGAGAGCCAAAACAAGTAAATGGTAAATTAGGTAGAGTATCATTAAATAGGTATTTACAAAATATTTACTTGTCAGTTTAATATGAAAGAAATAATTGACAAAAATCATTTTTATTATATTTCCGACAGTACTTTAGATAGATAGTTTCATATGAAAGACCCCTTCCTTCTAATCGTTATCTCTTGTGGCGCTCTTTATTCTCTCTATACATTAAATATCGAGTGTGATGTCTGCTGCTAAAAACATATTTAATGTCAATGTATGTTCCTAAATAAAATATTACATGTGTGTTCCTAAATAAATCAACAATATTTGATTCACATACATTATTGGCATTTACCTACATTTGCCATGTTGAATTTTGCTTGTAGAACGCAGGAAATTGCATTTCAGGACATATATAGGTTTCAAAACATCCCCCCTCTTAAAAGCTCGGGACTTCACGCTTTCAATTTTAGTGAGTCACCCACCCACCCCCATTTCTGTCTTGGTTCCACCCTTCCTTTTACATTGTTTGGTTGGTTGGTTGGTTTGTCAGTTATCATTTTAGATGGTTTCTTTTTAATATTTATTTATGTTTTTTCTGTATGATTGCGTGTCTGTTTATTTATTTATGTGGTTTGTCCTATATTAACATGTGCTTACATTAGTTACGTAAGTACGCACCTACCCATCTACCTACTGTATACTGTTTACTTTTATTTCATATATCCAAAAAGGACTTTTTACTTTTATTATATATTATATACAAAAATGATTGAACACAAATTAACCAACTTATAGGGTCCCTCTTAATTACAAATACATGCATAACAGTACTGGTGACTGCAACTATTATTAAGCATATTGACATTCAAACATTCAGACATTCAAACCTATTTATAATTAACTAAATAATTACTTTAGGCACTTCCTTATTTATTATTTTGACAATTTTATTGCATTCATTGGTGTCTTCATGTTGTATATATTTCAAACATGATTATTTAAATATATATATATATATATATATAATATAGACGATTCGTCTGCGTGTATTAAAAAGGAAAAAAGGTTTAAATCGCCCAACGAAAGCTAATTGTTATTTTCCTAACAGGATTGACGTTACCCAGTAGAAATAAATAACGGGGATGACATAACATAACACAAGCTCCGCGGGGGCGGAACCTTTCAATTAGTTTCCACACCCCGTCACCTTGACATCATAATTGACAGTGTCAGATGTGTTATTACGTCACTTAAAAGATGTAAATTATCAGTTTGCATCCTAAGACGACAGTAGGTTCACTTCAAGAGCAAAAATTGTGTAAAAAATATATATATAAATTACATGTAGTTTCTTATTGGAAAAAGCACACCTTTTATAATAGCAAAACAAAAACTTGATGACGTCTTGATGACATTTGATAGGCTTCTTGTTATTTGCAGTTAAAGCGACAGACCCTAGTTTTTAAACACTACAGCATATTTACACACTATTACAGCTGTTTATGATCACTAAAATAGAACATTACTTATATTTTATTCTTTAGATTTCCGTAGAACCAACGTGTTTCTGGTCATCCTGGTGATTGTAGTACCACAAATTGCATTTTTCATATTTTTAAAAACGCACATGCGTCTGAGAAGTAGCAGTTTATTGATTCGAGTTCTAGTCTATTTTTAAGGATACTTCCTGTTTGAACGTCACAGACTCTTCTTTCACTCTATTGTAACTTTATTCAAATGAGTTATAGTTTTGTAAATTAACTAAACTCAGTGTCCATTTTTACGGGTTAAAACTAGGATATGCGCCTTTAATTAGTGCATTTTATTTGTTTCACATTTCGGTAAAACAGATAAATATTTTTTAATATATAAATAAATAAATAAATAAATAAAAAAAAAATAAAAATAAAAAAAAAAAAAAAAAAAAAATAAACATGAACATGAAAAAGAAAAAAAAATCCAAAAAAAAAAAAAAAAAAAAAATTAAAAAGCCACAAAACATTTCGGTATCTATTAGTTGACCATCGTAAAATATTAAATAGTGTCTTCCAGATATCAGGTTTTGTGTCTTTAAAGAAGGGGTTTGCAAGCTTTTTTTATTAATAATTTGGCAGTATGCCTACACCCCTCTCTAATTCGGGATTGTGTATGGTATACAAGAGTGAAAGGTTAGTGTTGCAGATTTCACAATGTCGGATGGAATCAAGTCTTGTAACAGATTTGTGTTCGCGTCTTTCACCGTCCACTGAGTTTAAGTCTGGCGTGCTGGGAGTACAGGTGTTCGACTCCAACTGAGACAATCATATTCACATTTCAACGTCTAGCAGGGCGCGTGCACCTGCACGTGTGTGGTCTTATGTTTTATTTATTTATTTTTTTAACCAACTCTGACATTTAAAAGTATATCTGTACGTTTGAACATAAAAATTAAATAGATGTGAAAAAAACTTGTTGCTTTTTGTGAAAAAGTGATACAGCACCACAAAAACAAAACTCAACTACTAATTTAGGTTGGGTAGTGTGGGGTTTTTTTTTGTTATTGTTGTTTGGGTTTTTTGTTTTGGGGTTTGCCCACCCTTGTTTGTTTTTTTGGGGGTGTATGTATTATAAATTGTTTACTTGCATACCATCAGTTTTTGTCTCTATTAAATTTATTAATGTCTTGTGAATATTTTAGGCTAATTTTGGCTTTTTCACCCAGTTAAATTTATCATGATATATATATATATATACTGTATACTAGTATATTAAAATATTCCTATATCTTTTGTTGGTCTGTATCTGTTTCAGCGATATAAAACTAGTTGTAACCCGCGCTTCGCACTGGAAAGTTTATATGGGGTGTTGTGGCCTTACATTGTCCTTTTCCTTTAAAATAAATACGACTGCCGTGTAGGTAGCCAGCTTTATTTGCCAAGGCTATACACGGCCGCGGTATATAGAGCCGGCTTTATGTCAAGTGACAATGATGTCGACGTCAGTTAAGGTTGTATTTGTAAAATTAATTTGTATACGTAATATTTAGCACAAGTATAAGGTAGTCGACTGGATCTGAGTACAAAAGAAAACTTTGAGATGTCTGGCAGTGCAGATTAAAAGTGGAGAAGCGACCAAAACGATCAGAAACTGTTGAAAAGCCCTTGCGCATTATAAATACCAAAATAATCTCAATATAATACATTGTAAGAGGAGTATTTAGTTTGCAGGGCTTCTTGTTTTTTTCATTTTAATCGCAATTTTGGGGTCCTTTTCTTTTAAATACATTTTACAAAGGGCCAACCTGACTTTATTTGTTTTTGCAAAACATGTGCACACATCTTGTCAAGATGAGTTTTCGCGTGATTTGCCGTGAAATCTGCAAGTCGGCGCTAATTGTATTACGAGACATAAACACGGGAAAGTGACAAGCCGTGCATGCGCAATCACTGCTTGTCAGTTGCATCTGTCAGACACGTCACGTGGCCAGGTTTTAATTTAACATCTACGCTGTGCGTCCGGCTGTTGGGGGGAATTACAGCAAGGAAGAGATTTTAACGGACAACCGATTGAATTGTCAAGGGGCGGATTATTTCAATGTAATAAAATGTTTTAATTGTCATTTAAATTCTAGCGGTTAACTAATGGTGAATTTCAACGGCTATTTATATGTAATGATTCATTTCTACTATTTGAAATGCGTTCAGCCAGACTGAGCAGAAAAAAAACGTTTGCTGAACTGCTTTATGCGCTCCACGTTAAACCAAAATATATATATCAGCTTTATCTTGCGATGGATAGAATGGCGAATGACGCGAGGCTTTGTCAACCTGAGCAGGATAAAGCCGATATTTCAAGACAGTAACCAGTTATTTTATTTATCCTGCAATCCACATAAAACAAAACATTAATGAAATGAACCGTTATATTTTACAATTTTACCAATTCCAGAGTAGTATGTCCATACGTGTCGAGTGCCTTGTTGCCTACAATATCCATACACCAAAACAAAATAGTTCTTAAATAACAATAATTGATTTCTTATTTTTAAATAAAAATTGTATTAAAAAAAAAAAAAACCACCAATCAACTGGTAATAAAAGAATAAGTAACTCAAAGTAATTCAACGTTAAGTAATTCAACGTTCCTCAGCTGATCATAACTAGTTAGTGGACGAATATATAGAAGTTAATCTAGTCATCATGACAATACACATACTGGTGTTTATATTCTACTAGCAAACTAGTACCAAATTACGATTTCTTTTATTCTCATCGTTCTACTTATTAACAACGTTCTATTAGTTTATATTACGTAATTTGTTTTATATTGGTGCCCACAATTATTTTTGGGGAAAACCCGTAAATACTAGATTTCTGTCAATGATGCTAATTGAAACATTCTAAATTTGCCGACATGAATTGTTTATTTCCATTATTTTTGAATAACCAATTTCATGTATTACGATTAATTGAAGCTTTTTCATTGTGATTAATTAGTAAATGTTTATTACTTAATTAAGAAATAACTGTCATGTGTTAGTGAAGATTTGTGAATTCCATAATTAATTAATAATAGTCTTCCTCTTAGATTAAATAATAAATTTACGTGTATTATGTAGAATTGGAAAATATCAGCTCTTATTCTTAACCGGGTGTTTTTATAATTTCACGACAAAAAGTAGAATTATTCCAAGTAAAAAAGTGTCATTAGATATGATCAAGTTTATTAATGTAAAGATCAAAGAAAAGCTATAATAAAATAAATCCTAGGTTTTCATCAAAGAAAAAAGGCCCGCCCCGTTTGTTTGTTTGTTGATGGGGTATGGTTGGGTTGTTTTTTGTTAGGTTTTTGGGGGGGGGGAAATGGGGGGGGGGGTCTTTGTTTGGGGTTGGGGGGTCCACTGTCCAATTTTTATATCGAATTTGTCCCTTAAACATATGATAGTCGATATAAAAATATTTTAATTATTATTATGGCCTAAAGTTAAACGTTTACACGCAAAGTCACACGGACAGTTGATCTAAACACCATTACTTATAATTTTCTAAATATAATTCCATAAATCGTATTATTAATATCAACGATGATTGATTATTGATACATTTATATATTTTATTCCGGAATAGAAAAAAACCCCAGACATGTATAAATGAAATAGAAATAGTTTTTGAATTAATGTATTTGACAGCACATTCTAACACACATTTGGTAAAGCATAAAATAATACGAATATAGATATTGTTTACTAACAAATACTAATAAACATGTATACAATTCCTGAAAATAATAAATTCACTACTATAATATTAAATCGTTCAGGGATTATAGTATAAGTGTCGCATTACGTAACTGTCATTTTCCGGGACGGCAGATAAATACCGAGACCTAGCAAATTGTTCCGCCACATTTGCACGCCTCGTTTATCAGCATGGGACTCTGAAGGTTTCCGATTACCAGTGGAAATTAGTTTTGCGTAACGCATAATTCACATGTGTTGCTTTATTTTCAAAATGCTTCAGCCGTCTCCAGTGTATTCGTTCCATTATTGTGTCTGTGTAGTGAGACAAACCTCACGTAAACAACAGTCACGGGACATAAGTATATGTTGTAGTACGCCATCGATTACCCTGGTTGCGTCGCAGGATCGAACCACCTCAATGGATCCATTCGGCTGATTGGGTCTTTTTTCGCGTTCAAACCAGTGCACCACAACTGGACAAAAACCGTGGTTGTGCTTTCCGGTCTGTTGGAAAGTGCATATAAAAGATCCCTTGCTGCATTAGAAAAAATGTAGCGGGTTTCCTCTGATGACTACGTCAGAGTTACCAAATGTTTGACATCCAATAGCCGATTACTTAATCAATGTGCTCTAGTGGTGTCGTTAAACAAAACAAACTTTCCATCGCTTACTAATGCTGCCACAATTGCTATTGCCAATGATGTTAACGTTTATTAATAATATTTTTATATATGGTGTATACTGTATAACGTTGTGAAATTCTCTTTTTATATATTCATCCGATACGCTTCATTCTAATAACTAATGTCAAAGTCAGTGCTACGTTATCGTATCAAATTAGGTAGATGCAGGAGATTTGCTATTCTCCCAGTAATGTATTCACCATTCAAAATATAGAAGTGTTGAAATGGGCTGTGGAATGTAAGTTTTAAGAGGAGTTGGGAATCAAGAGCATTTGTTTTGTTTGTTTTGTTGTTGCTGGGTTTTGGGTTTTTTTTGTTAGGTTGGGGGTTTTTTGGGGGGTTTTTTTTTTGGGGGGGGGGGTTTGGGGGGGGAGAGTTTGAGGGTTGTTGGGTTTTGATTTTTGTTTTGTTTTTTGTTTTGTTTTGTTTTGTTTTGTTTTGTTCTTTTAACAATACTAATTTAATTCGATGTTACTATTGTATGCTGTTTCTTTCTTTCTTTGTTTTACTTTAGTTTTCGTGCTGGGGTGTCGTTAAACATTCATTCGTTCATTCATTCATTCATTCATTTGTTTTACTTGTTTAGAGTTGTTTTTACTTCGTTTTAATTTGTATCGTTTTCTTCTGTTTTAGTTTGTTTTGTTTGTTTGCGCTTTGTTTGTTTGTTTGTTATTGTTGTTTTGTGTTTGCTGTTGTTGTTTCTTCTTTTATTCTTTATTTTACTATCCCACACACATTTTATAGTTAACTGCAAGTTGAGAAGCAATACGCGCAACGGAAAAGAAATGTTTTATTTGACGACGCACTCAACACATTTTTATTTACGGTTATATGGCGTCGGACGCGCAACAGAGTGCGAACATAACTCAGATTCACATAATTAATATACCTGATTTATGCACGGATTCGTTTTCACAGACACACAAAAAATACTGTTACGCTGCTGGTAGAAACTGAGGTGCGCGATGATGGAATTGTACAAAAACAGACACCTGATCAAAGAAGCAATTGTAGTTTCTTGAAATAAACTGAAACACAAGAGTCGACTATAAACAACAACAGTAAATTTGTAAAACAAATTACCTTTAAATTAATATATGGATAAAAATAGGTTTGAATAGCATATGCCAGCTGAACAAAGACATAACTTTAGCTTATTGGAAAAAACAACATTTACAAACATTATCAGCAAAATCTGATTTTCTATAAAACGTTCAATAGTAGGTGTTTCCTTTTAATTATTTAATTAATTAATTAATATATAAAATTATAGATAAAAAAAAAAACAGTGCTTGGATGTCATATATCAGCTAAACAAAGAAATAACCATAGTCTCTCCAGCAATAAATTACAACAAACCCGAGTCGATTGTTTACAAGGACGTTAGACGTGTAGCAACTAGGTTTATTACGTCGTCAAAGACGCAGTTAGCAGGCTGGCAAAGAGATGTTGATGCTGTCGTGTACGCTACATTGGTTTTCACGAACGATGAAGAACTTCTGACGAGCTTTCTCTCTCTCCCACCCTCCCACGCCCGCTCACCCACCCAACTCCTTCACAACTCCGCTTCGCGTTATCTGATCTGTCCATTAACCGCTCATCACCCGCAAGAATGCGATGAGCCCGATAACTGCTTGTCTTGTGTTGTTAAACGCCACGGAAATTAGCACCATCGCAAGTATATGGGATAGATAAGGAGAACAGGCAATTGTAACAGATGCACTGTCCTTCAAGGGTGTCGATGATCTATCTGTCTAATAGGTTCGTTTGCCACCGATACCGCATGATTACTGCCCTTTGATTGGCGTAATATACGTTAATGGCGCGCAAACGCGCGTGCGGCAGCACGCAATTTATGCCCAGATAATCTTATGTAAGCTTGTGCGTTAGTCAGAGTCCAGATTTCACAACAAGAGGTGATGGTTGTAATAAGTGTAACGGTTAATCGCGTTGAAGTAGTTGGTGTTCAGTCACAAAGACAGATGAACCAGTTGTGTAAGGGATCATGTTTATGTAAACATTGAGTGTGCTTTCTCTCCTCTCTCTCTTTGTTTCTCCTCTCTTACTCACCCTTTCTCCCCCCCCCCCCCCTCTTCCTCTCTCTCTCTCCCTCCATCTCCCCTCCCCTCTCCTCTCTCTCTCTCTCTCTCTCTCTCTCTCTCTCTCTCTCTCTCTCTCTCTCTCTCTCTCTCTCTCTCTCTCTCTCTCTCTCTCTCTCTCTCTCTCTCTCTCTCTCTCTCTCTCTCTCTCTCTCTCTCCCTCTCTCCCCCCCCCTCCCTCCCCTCCTCTCTCTCTCTCTCTCTCTCTCTCTCTCTCTCTCCTCTCTCTCTCTCTCTCTCTCTCTCTCTCTCTCTCTCTCTCTCTCTCTCTCTCTCTCTCTCTCTCTCTCTCTATCAATAATGTTGAAATAACGACACGTTAGACACCAACTAATCGTAGTTTAAAGTTTGTTCGTTGTCATTAAATGGACATTAATTTTCTTTCTTTCCTTTCCTTTGTGCATCTGTAGCAATACATCAGAAGGTTAATAATATATATTTCTATTTAATTCGAACGTCCGTATAACAAATGCATGAGAGTTTGCTCCCTTTAACTACTTCCTCATATTACAGATGTGCACTGCTGCTTGAATTTCCATTGTGGAATCTGATATTGAAAATATTGAATAAAATATTTTTTGACTTAAAGTTCATCATATTTTACAATAGAAATAATATTTTAGTTTATCAAACACAAACTATCTCTGATACCTTATAATATTATTTGCAAATTATTTTTTTGAAATATATCTTTCAAAATTATTCCTATCGTAATTGTGTGTCTCGTGGGAAATATAAATACTATTATAATTGCACAATATTCATTCAACCCATTTTACTTTTCTCGTATTGCTGGCGTGAGAAGGTTCCATTTTATAAGGGAGGATCGATATATAATAAATTCCCTGAGTTACTATTATCCTGTTCAATTATTTAGACCCAAAGTTTTTTGCAAATGTTACGTTTATTTCCTATTCGATATTTGTTTTCTTTGCATTTACATGAAAACAAACCCAAACCCCGACAGGTTTTATATACAAATCATCATATAAAATGCACGAAGTTGACTTAATTCCACTTTTTAAAAATCTCTGTGTCTTTTGAATGCACGTTATTTCTCCTATAAATAACTGAGGTCATTTGCATATCAAAAGCATCATTCTATAGTGCGTTTCAAACTAATGTTCGGTTCCATCTTCCTATCCGCACAAATCGTAGTATGACCTATATTTAAGAAAATATCTGTAAACATGAAGCAGGCGCGGATTCAGGTGGGGAGTTCAAGTGACAAAACCTCAGTTTGAAAAAAAAATATGTATCAAATATTATAATGATATTGTGGAATACACAAGCGCGCGCGCTGAAGGGAGAGAGAGAGAGAGAGAGAGAGAGAGAGAGAGAGAGAGAGAGAGAGAGAGAGAGAGAGAGAGAGAGAGAGAGAGAGACGGACGGACGTCATTTATGTAGCAACGCACTCAACATATTTTAATCTATGGTTATATGGTTATAGGGAGAGAGAGAGAAGAATATGGTATGCATGCGATTGGTGGAGGTGTGACCCTCTGCACAACCCCAACCCCACTTAAGGCTTCTTTTGTATATGGAGCGGGACGTAGCTCATTGGGTTGTGTCTAGTTCCAGCCTGTGCACCACAACTGATGTATAAAGGTTGTGGTATGTGCTATCCTTTCTATGGGATGGTGCATATAAAACGTCCCTTATTGCTTATCAAAATTGCTTATCGGAAACAGTGGCCCATGTGGCGGTAGCGAGTTTCTTTCTCACTGTCATAATGCTCCTTAACCGTTTTGTCTGACGCCACATAAACGTATATCAAATGCGTTGAGTGTGTCGTTAAATAAACATTTCTCTCGTATGTATGTGTAGTCTATATGCATTTCTAGTCGATTAGTTTATAGGTTGTTAGGTTGTTTGATAGTGAATGATATGGAAATAAATAGTTTTTGCTGTTAAAGAGTTCATGCATACATTAAAGTAATACTCCTGATGGGTATGGAGAAATAACTTAATCAGTCGACGAACTCATTTCTTCATCACTATCTTCGTTAAGGGGGACTATCACAGGGGGTATTTTATTTCTTATAAAACTATTTTGTTTTCTAAAATCTTCTTCGATCTTTATTACATGTTTAACTGCGTCAGAGAAGTGTGTAGGTGTGACAGAGTTCAATGCATGTGCAAGTTCTCTCCGCACCGTGGTCATTTTACCATCATTATGACGAGCTATGTGCCCTTTGACTTGACTCCAGATCAGTTCTATCGGATTGAGTTCAGAATGTCTTGGCGGCAGTCTTAGACACAAGTGCCCATGGCGTTCAGCAATATCATCAGTAACATATTGCTTTGCACATTTGTTACTTTTCACAAGTTCATAAAGAACTGGCTTTGTCATGTTACTCTCAAAAGGTATATTTTTGTTTCGTAGCCACGACTGAATTTCTTCCTTTTTAGCGTTTAGTGCAGGACATCGTGTAATCTCAGTTAATTTGTTGTGGTAGCTTGCGTTATTCATGACGATAACAGAAGGTTCTGGTAGAGAAGGCATAAGTTGTTCTTCAAACCATTTGATGAAATTTTCATGATTCATCTCACCATGATAGTCTCCGTCTGTTTTTTTAGCCTCAAAGATCAATTCACAGCCATCTATCAATCCATATTTATCACAGCCAGCATGACAAATAATAAGTCTTTTTCCCTTCCCAGTCACCGAACAGAGTTTAGGAACTCGATCACCCAGGTCTCATCTTGATACACTATTAAATACCCCTGTTCTCGTAAACTGGATATTCCATGGAGATAGGACAGTCTCCTGTCTGATATATTGGCGTCCTCAAAAATCACTTTTCCGGTTGTAGACATATGTTGGTATTTAAAATCGAGGTCATGGAGTGTTCTTCGTAAAGTTGATATGGATATGTTGATTCCACATTCCTCCCTTAAAGCCACGTTAATCTTATGTAATGTAGGTAATTCGCCCTCTCTATAAAATCGGTATACTCGTCGTCTAATAACATCTTTATCAAATAAATCGATGAGGTTTCGGTCGCGTTTTTTAACAGTGATTTCTGTGCTTGGATTCGTAGAGCTTCGATTTTTCACAGTTCTTTTTACTGTTGAAACCGAAACTTTAAGTGCAGGGCAACTCGATCGACAATTCGATAAGAAGCATACCTAGGTCTACCGCGCTGATATTCATCTTCAAAATAATCGAAAGTGTTCTTAATACACGATTTTACATCAACTGAAGTGTTTTTCGATTTACCCATATTTTTCCTCAAATAACAATAACAAGAATGTCGACTAATACATTTTCAATGAATTTATATACCCTACCTAACTTGTATTTTACGTGGTTTACACATTGCTACAATAGCACGTGCAGTCATAGATCGAAATAATGATGTTATTGACCAAGCAATGCTATCTATCGTATTTTGAACATTCAGGGCTGTGTCTGCGGGATGAAAAAGTGGTTGAACCCATACGAGTCCGAACAATAGCCCTTTGGTTTTTCGCATTACAAATGTAACACCCAACCCCCAAACCCCAGCCCCTAGCACCACCCTAAATACTATATATATATATATATATATATATATATATATATATATATATATATATATATATATATATACGTATGAGTTCCCAATTTAGAGGCAAATTAAATAACATTTTTATTATTATTTGATGTTGGTGGCCTTTGACATTTTACCCCCCCCCCCCCCCGGTCTTCTGGGTCCGGCCCTGCATTACATTTATTTATAAATTTGGAAAGCACATTCCTGCGGTGTGTGAGGTGATTTGTGTTTATTACTGTGCTACACCTCAGTTGTGTTAGGTTAGGTATGGTATGCTAATATATAATTGATATAATAAAATAAAAATACATAATACATTAGCTAAATTTGTTAAATATAATGCACCTACAAGAAAGGGTTACATGTTCTGTTTGTTTACATCTATGTTTAACGGAAAGATTAGAAAATGTTGTTACACACTGCAAAACAATAATAACCTTGATTTAGTGAAACAAGCTATAATGGCCTTCACGTAGCCTCAGATCCCAGTGTTTTGATATGCAAATGACCTTAGTTATTTATAGGAGAAATAACGTGCATTCAAAAGACACAGAGATTTTTAAAAAGTGGAATTAAGTCAACTTCGTGCATTTTATATGATGATTTGTATATAAAACCTGTCGGGGTTTGGGTTTGTTTTCATGTAAATGCAAAGAAAACAAATATCGAATAGGAAATAAACGTAACATTTGCAAAAAACTTTGGGTCTAAATAACTGAACAGGATAATAGTATCTATTAATTATTAGAAACCTTACATAATGTCTTGGGATTACGGAGGTACTGTATTGTGATATTGATTCATAACCTGTATATTAATATTATGTAAGGAACTTAATTTAATTATTATGAATTGGATATCAGGGCCGTAGCTAGGATGTTTTGTTGGGGGAGGGGGGCAACTGAGTAGTTAATAGTCTAAAACTCCTTAAACGGTTAGGAAGAGAATGTTCTTTAAGTTTCTATAATTTTTTCTGGATCCCGCCCGCCCCCGCCCCCCGCTAGCTACGGCCCTGGATATAGTAAATTCAAAACGCAATGTGGGGGGTGGGGGCACCACATTCTGTGAAAAACACAACATCGAGAGGGCTTCCTTGATAACAATCTTGTAACATAGGTCGACAACCCAAATGTTCAATTCGCTACCGTTGTTCTAAAGCATCTCACATTTTGCTGTTGTACAAATGACAGAATATCAATTGCACATATTTTATCCGTCCATACTAAAAATAACTTCAGACCAATGGGTTTTTTCTTAAATACTACTGAAGTCAATCTACCTGTAATCATCAAAAACAATTTGAAAAGGCATTTCAGTGTTTTGTATTATTTTTAATGTGGAACTATTTTCTAAACCAGGCTACATACAACTGCTAGAAGACGCAACGACTCGACAAATGCTGGTGCAGGGCTTAAAGAAACATCTCTGAAAATTGCATGAGTACGATCGTTTGGTTCGCGCGTCGCTTCTGCAAGGTTAATTTTGGCGTAACCCAATTTTCGTTCGCACATTAAATTAAAGACATCATTTACCTGGTCACGACGGGTTACGTAAAAAAAGAACTGGGCTATCTAAATTTAATGTTGCATAAGGTAGTACTAACCCAAATAACGTCCGGCTAGGTCAAAGTTCGAGGTGCACCCAACTTTTGATAGAGAAGTGAACACCGTAAGTCCTGTGATTGGTGATAAATGTGAGTGTGTTGGTTGTAAAAAAAAATAGTTTCATCTGGGCAAAAATGTATGCAATTTTATTTCATCTAATACCACTGTGTCAAGTAGTCTTGTGCTTGAAACATGTATGTGGTACCTGTACAAAAGGTACTCGAATTTTGTGGGGAACTAGGGTAGTCATAGACGCTATCTCAGAAATGAGCAGCTTGACCCCCAATTTTTTCTGATTCACTATAAGGGTGAGGAGTGGTAGTATTTATATCCGTGGCGTTTATGTTGATTGATACGCTGCAGGTAGGAGTTTCAGGCAACATATGTTACTATTGTCGTCTATGGGATTTGATTTGGTAGTATACACCTATAACTCAACACATTTTATTTACGGTTATATGGTATCGGTTTGAGAGAGGAAACCCGCTGTCGCCGCTTCATGGGCTACTCTTTTTCGATTAACAGCAAGGGATCTTTTATATGCACCATCCCACAGACAGTATAGTACATACCATGGCCTTTGTTACATCAGATGTGGAGCACTGGTTGGAACGAGAAATAGCCCAATGGGCCAACTGACAGGAATCGATCCTTGATCGACCGCGCATCAGGTGAGCGCTGTACCATTGAGCTACGTCCCACCCCCTAGGAGTGGTTTCTGTTCTATTATTTCTGTATTATTGTATTATTATTATTATTATTATTATTATTATTATTGTTGTTGTTGTTGTTGTTATTGAATTCTTGTTTTTTAATCTGTACACAATGCGATACGTAAATAAAGAATGCCTGTCTATCTGTTTGTATGTCTGTCAGTCTAAAAGTACTTCAGGAGGCATGTTGTGCACAAAATTGAGTGTACAGCTAAACAAATTATGAATTTTTACAACCGGATGTACAGACATGCACGTCAATAAGGCAAACCCCTCACGAACCATATTGAAAACTGTTTTCAGCGCACGCGGCAGGTGTAACCGCCAAACGCATGTAAAACACACATGGCGAACAGTGGGCTCGTTTTGAAAAAACACTCGTTGTGTGAAATTAGAACTTACTTTGATACAAGTGCGTCTGAAAAAGAACTTGCTGTCATAAATTGGAGCTAAAGTGTAGCCATGAAATTACCCCGGATATCCAGCAGCGAAAACGAGGCGCATGTGCACCGCGCGTGCTACGGATCAAAGCCGAGAGTGTGCTGCCACCTGTTGGTCGCTTTAACCCACCGAGAGTGTCGAGTGTAGATCCGGATGGTCGCGCCTCATTACGAGCATTTCCTTTGGGATCCATCCGCGTAAAATAGTTCTGCAATAAATCATATACAGCATGTTTGCGGTGCATGTTTTTTAATAAAAACATGTCGAGTGTTGGTTTTATGTTCCTCGGAAGTTTCCCCTTGGGTCCGTTTATCTCAATTTGTGTACAGCGTCTATACAAACGATTAGAACTATAGTCTTTCCCATAGGGAACGCATTTTTTTCTTCTTCTTTTTTTTCAATTTAATTTTATTTTCGTGTTTAAATAAGAAAGTGTCCTGAGCACTCATCTCAGTTAGGGGAGGGGTCTAGCTCAGTCGGCAGAGCGCTAGCCTGGGATTCTTTGGTCGCAGGATCGAACCACCTCAATGGACCCACTCTCTGGCTGGGGGTTGTTTCCGTCCCAACCAGTGTCCCACGACTGGTATATCAAAGACCGTGGTATGTGCTCGACTGTCTGTTGGGAAAGTGCATATAAAAGACTACTTTTCAGAATTGCCAAATATTGGAAATCAACAGCCGATGATGAATATATCCATGGGCTCTAGTAGTGTCGTTAAACAAAATAAACTTTAACTTTGTCTGTCCACAACAGTGATTTAATTGTTTAGTTGTTAGTGGGAGAGGGGTAGATGTCCTGATTTTACACCTCACCATTTAGAAAAGGAAGGAAGGAAATATTTTATTTAACGACGCACTCAACACATTTTATTTACGGTTATATGGCGTCAGAAATATGGTTAAGGACAACACAGATATTGAGATAGGAAACCCGCTGTCGCCACTTCATGGGCTACTCTTTTCGATTAGCAGCAAGGGATCTTTTATATTCACTATCCCACAGACAGGGTAGTACATACCACGGCCTTTGTTACACCAGTTGTGAAGCACTTGATGGAACGAGATATAGCCCAATGGGTCCACCGACGAGGATCGATCATTGACTGAACGCGCATCAAGCGAATGCTTTACCACTGAACTACGTCCCGCTCCTAACCATTTAAAGATGCTAACTCAGTACCTACGAACCTAAAGACCGATAGTTCAACCATTAAGCCACCGTGGCCATATTTATATGTCAAATTGGATTAACCTGATCAAAGCAGATACAGGAAAATGTGATGGTTTCTTTTAGTTAACCTTTTAAAATGAATGGCCACCGCATGTGATCTTACATCTAAATTCATCACAGGCTATTTAGTCTATTAGGCTGTACATTATCTAGTGAACTGCATGATGATATAGTGTGTAGAATATGAGTAGAGGTTGACAGCAAAAAACAATTGAACTGAGGTACCTTCAAATATTGTTCATCCAAATATATTTACGTACAGGAATTCATGTTTGTAATAATAAAAAAAAAACTAACTTAAAAACTAAAAAGTAATTTGAAAAACAAAAGAACCTAATTTTAAGGAGTATATAATATTTTTGTCGTAAAATTAGACATAATTCTTTTCTTCTTCTTTTTCTTGCTTTTATTTGTCTGGAATACCTCATTTAAAACAGAAAAGGGTACTTATCTCGGAAAGTATGGTCAGCGACTTAAAAGTTAAAGTCTGTTTGCAGCAGTGAATGGTGATGAGCCGCACGACTGGTACATCAAAAACCATGGTTAGTGTTGTCCTGTCTTCGGAAAAGTGCATATAAAAGATCCATTCTAAATCAAAAACCATATGGATTGGAAGTAAAAGGTTCTCTAACGATGTTTTTCACCATGCACGATGGAAGTTGGAATGGGGGGGCAACAGATTTTTGTATACTTGGTATTAATTTCTCAGTTACCTTGGAACATATCATGCATCTAAATTATAATATTAAAGTACTGGAAATTAAAAAATTAATAAAATTATGGTCCATTAGAAAATTAACGGTTTTGGGGAGAATAACTGTTCTTAAAACCTTAATAATACCCAAGCTAATATATTTACTAATATCATTGCCAGACCCAGGGAAAGGTTTTTTTTTTAATATAACGACGCTATTTCATAAATTTATTTGGCAGAATAAACCAGAAAAGCTCAAACGTGATTTAATAGCACACGGTTATAATGCAGGGGGTATTAAAATGTTAAACATATATCATTTTAAAACCTCATTAAAATGTTCATGGATACGAAGACTGTTTTTAAACAATTCAAACTGGGTTACTCTTTTCAAATCCGTTACAGGTATATCAAAGAACGATTTAATAATATATTGTGATCCTTTCATTTCTAAAACATGCAATGAGATGTCAAACATGTTTTGGAAAGATACATTACTGAGTTGGATAACTACTGAACAAAAACATAAGCCACAATCTGTAGATGATATTTAATCAATTAATATTTGGCATAATAGTGAAATAGTTATAAATCATAAACCATTTTTATATAAACATTATGCCCAAAAAGGTATAATCTTCATAAACGATTTAGTAGATGATTATGGAGAATTTTTAAAGTATGAACAATTTTCAGAAAAATATCATGTTAATTCAAATTTCATTAGCTATGCTTCACTAATAAATGCTGTGAAATCATTCATATCAACATTCAGTGATTTAAGGGACGATCGTTTAAAAAAAGTTAATAATCCAATTTTCCCTTTTAGGTTAAGACTTGTTTTGAAAAGTAAACAGGGATGTACGGACATGTATTGCATACTCAACCATAAACGCATAATCCCAAAAGCGCAGATAAAATATAGAAATCAAGCATTTAATTTTGACTCAAGTGATTGGGAACAATACTATGAATTACCTTTCCAAAGCATTAATGATACAACTTTATTATGGTTTCAGTATCGCATCCTACATCGAATTTTATTGTATATTGCGTAATAACTTCCCAGAAACTCTACATCATCTATTCTATGAATGCACTCAGGTTAATACTTTATGGAAAGTTGTAGAAGACTGGGTTTTGTCCAAAACAGGAATTGTTGTCCACTTTGACAAAAATATTGTTATGTTTGGTATTATTAACAAAAAGAACGTTAATATAATTAACTGGCTAATTATTAACATTAAATATTATATATACTGTACGAAAATACAAGAAAACAAATTAACTATCGCGTCCGTTCAAACCGTTTTGCAAAACAAATTTGAAATTGAGAAATATATTTATTTCCAAAACTGCAACTATGAAAAGTTTAATAAAGAATGGGCACAATGGCTCAATCTTTTCATATAGTGAAAGAAAGAAAAACCCCATTACACTTAAATAACGATCTACTCAAAGCAAAAACGTTTTTGTGATAGCATGTTCATATAACATTCCAACACAGGCCAGACTGCTGTTCCTGTTATTATCATCAGTTTAATTCTGTTTCGTTACTCACCATCAACTTCAGGTTTTTCTTTCTCTTCTTCTCCTTCTTTTTCTTATTCTTCTTGTTTTTTCTATTTTTTTCCTTCTTTTTCTTATTCTTCTTCTCTCGTTGTTACCCTTTTTTAATTTTTTTTTTTTTTTAAAGTCCTGGACCATAAGGCGTGCATAAAAGGAAGTACTATTTTATTTTGATTTGTACCTGCATATATCAGAATATAATAGAATGTGAGTGCATACGTGCTTGCGTGTATGCGTATGTATTTGTGTATGTTTGTATATATGTGTGTATGTTTACACATGTATGAATATTAATTTTAAAATAAATTGTAAGGCGGTGTATCAGGGCTCCCCAACCCTAGCACTGTCTAATGGTCTGGGAACAATTAGAAAAACATACATGGGTAAATATGTCTGCTAAGACTATAAAATATCAGAATTATCTGAAGTTTAACATCCAATAGCAAATGATTAATAATACCATTTAGATACTACATGAGTGGCCGTTAGATATCGTTTATCTTACAACGTGTTGTTTATATAGAGAATACTACATGAGTGGCCGTTAGATACCATTTATCTTACAACGAGTTGTTTATATAGAGAATACTACATGAGTGGCCGTTAGATACCATTTATCTTACAACGAGTTGTTTATATAGAGAATACTACATGAGTGGCCGTTAGATACCATTTATCTTACAACGAGTTGTTTATATAGAGAATACTACATGAGTGGCCGTTAGATACCATTTATCTTACAACGAGTTGTTTATATAGAGAATACTACATGAGTGGCCGTTAGATACCATTTATCTTACAACGAGTTGTTTATATAGAGAATACTACATGAGTGGCCGTTAGATACCATTTATCTTACAACGAGTTGTTTATATAGAGAATACTACATGAGTGGCCGTTAGATACCATTTATCTTACAACGAGTTGTTTATATAGAGAATACTACATGAGTGGCCGTTAGATACCATTTATCTTACAACGTGTTGTTTATATAGAGAATACTACATGAGTGGCCGTTAGATACCATTTATCTTACAACGGGTTGTTTATATAGAGAATACTACATGAGTGGCCGTTAGATACCATTTATCTTACAACGTGTTGTTTATATAGAGAATACTACATGAGTGGCCGTTAGATACCATTTATCTTACAACGAGTTGTTTATATAGAGAATACTACATGAGTGGCCGTTAGATATCGTTTATCTTACAACGTGTTGTTTATATAGAGAATACTACATGAGTGGCCGTTAGATACCTTTTATCTTACAACGAGTTGTTTATATAGAGAATACTACAACGTGTTGTTTATATAGAGAATACTACATGAGTGGCCGTTAGATACCATTTATCTTACAACGGGTTGTTTATATAGAGAATACTACATGAGTGGCCGTTAGATATCGTTTATCTTACAACGAGTTGTTTATATAGAGAATACTACATGAGTGGCCGTTAGATATCGTTTATCTCACAACGAGTTGTTTATATAGAGAATACTACATGAGTGGCCGTTAGATACCATTTATCTCTAATATAGAGAATACTACATGAGTTTAGTACCATTTATATAGAGAATACTACATGAGTGGCCGTTAGATACCATTTATCTTACAACGAGTTGTTTATATAGAGAATACTACATGAGTGGCCGTTAGATACCATTTATCTTACAACGATACCATTTATCTCACAACGAGTTGTTTATATAGAGAATACTACATGAGTGGCCGTTAGATACCATTTATCTTACAACGAGTTGTTTATATAGAGAATACTACATGAGTGGCCGTTAGATACCATTTATCTTACAACGAGTTGTTTATATAGAGAATACTACATGAGTGGCCGTTAGATACCATTTATCTTACAACGAGTTGTTTATATAGAGAATACTACATGAGTGGCCGTTAGATACCATTTATCTTACAACGAGTTGTTTATATAGAGAATACTACATGAGTGGCCGTTAGATACCATTTATCTTACAACGAGTTGTTTATATAGAGAATACTACATGAGTGGCCGTTAGATACCATTTATCTTACAACGAGTTGTTTATATAGAGAATACTACAACCGTTAGTTTTATCTCACAACGAGTTGTTTATATAGAGAATACTACATGAGTGGCCGTTAGATACCATTTATCTTACAACGAGTTGTTTATATAGAGAATACTACATGAGAGATACTACTCACAACGAGTTGTTTATATAGAGATACTACATACCATTTATCTTGGAGTTGTTTATATAGAGAATACTACTAGTGGCCGTTAGATACCATTTATCTCACAACGAGTTGTTTATATAGAGAATACTACATGAGTGGCCGTTAGATACCATTTATCTACACAACGGCCGTTGTTTATATAGAGATAATACTACATGAGTGGCCGTTAGATACCATTTATCTTACAACGAGTTGTTTATATAGAGAATACTACATGAGTGGCCGTTAGATACCATTTATCTTACAACGAGTTGTTTATATAGAGAATACTACATGAGTGGCCGTTAGATACCATTTATCTTACAACGAGTTGTTTATATAGAGAATACTACATGAGTGGCCGTTAGATACCATTTATCTTACAACGAGTTGTTTATATAGATAATACTACATGAGTGGCCGTTAGATACCATTTATCATACAACGAGTTGTTTATATAGAGAATACTACATGAGTGGCCGTTAGATACCATTTATCTTACAACGAGTTGTTTATATAGAGAATACTACATGAGTGGCCGTTAGATACCATTTATCTTACAACGAGTTGTTTATATAGAGAATACTACATGAGTGGCCGTTAGATACCATTTATCTTACAACGAGTTGTTTATATAGAGAATACTACATGAGTGGCCGTTAGATACCATTTATCTTCTTACAACGAGTTGTTTATATAGAGAATACTACATGAGTGGCCGTTAGATACCATTTATCTACAACGAGTTGTTTATATAGAGAATACTACATGAGTGGCCGTTATACTACTTACAACGAGTGGCCATGAGTTTAGATACCATTTATCTTACAACGAGTTGTTTATATAGAGAATACTACATGAGTGGCCGTTAGATACCATTTATCTTACAACGAGTTGTTTATATAGAGAATACTACATGAGTGGCCGTTAGATACCATTTATCTTACAACGAGTTGTTTATATAGAGATACCATACTACAACGAGTGGCCGTTAGATACCATTTTATCTTACAACGAGTTGTTTATATAGAGAATACTACATGAGTGGCCGTTAGATACCATTTATCTTACAACGAGTTGTTTATATAGAGAATACTACATGAGTGGCCGTTAGATACCATTTATCTAGTTGTTTATATAGAGAATAGAGAATACTACATGAGTGGCCGTTAGATACCATTTATCTTACAACGAGTTGTTTATATAGAGAATACTACATGAGTGGCCGTTAGATACCATTTATCTTACAACGAGTTGTTTATATAGAGAATACTACATGAGTGGCCGTTAGATACCATTTATCTTACAACGAGTTGTTTATATAGAGAATACTACCGTACATTTATCTCACAACGAGTGGCCGTTAGATACCATTCATCTTACAACGAGTTGTTTATATAGAGAATACTACATGAGTGGCCGTTAGATACCATTTATCTTACAACGAGTTGTTTATATAGAGAATACTACATGAGTGGCCGTTAGATACCATTTATCTCACAACGAGTTGTTTATATAGAGAATACTACATGAGTGGCCGTTAGATACCATTTTATCTTTTATCTTACAACGAGTTGTTTATATAGAGAATACTACATGAGTGGTCATTAGATACCATTTATCTCACAACGAGTTCTTTATATAGAGAATACTACATGAGTGGCCGTTAGATACCATTTATCTGACAACGAGTTGTTTACATAGAGAATACTACATGAGTGGCCGTTAGATACCATTTATCTTACAATGAGTTGTTTATATAGAGAATACTACATGAGTGGCCGTTAGATACCATTTATCTCACAACGAGTTGTTTATATAGAGAATACTACATGAGTGGCCATTAGATACCATTTATCTCACAACGAGTTGTTTATATAGAGAATACTACATGAGTGGCCGTTAGATACCATTTATCTTAGATACCATTCATCTCACAACGAGTTGTTTATATAGAGAATACTACATGAGTGGCCGTTAGATACCATTTATCTCACAACGAGTTGTTTATATAGAGAATACTACATGAGTGGCCGTTAGATACCATTTATCTTACAACGAGTTGTTTATATAGAGAATACTACATGAGTGGCCGTTAGATACCATTTATCTTACAACGAGTTGTTTATATAGAGAATACTACATGAGTGGCCGTTAGATACCATTTATCTTACAACGAGTTGTTTATATAGAGAATACTACATGAGTGGCCGTTAGATACCATTTATCTTACAACGAGTTGTTTATATAGAGAATACTACATGAGTGGCCGTTAGATACCATTTATCTTACAACGAGTTGTTTATATAGAGAATACTACATGAGTGGCCGTTAGATACCATTTATCTTACAACGAGTTGTTTATATAGAGAATACTACATGAGTGGCCGTTAGATACCATTTATCTTACAACGAGTTGTTTATATAGAGAATACTACATGAGTGGCCGTTAGATACCATTTATCTTACAACGAGTTGTTTATATAGAGAATACTACATGAGTGGCCGTTAGATACCATTTATCTTACAACGAGTTGTTTATATAGAGAATACTACATGAGTGGCCGTTAGATACCATTTATCTTACAACGAGTTGTTTATATAGAGAATACTACATGAGTGGCCGTTAGATACCATTTATCTTACAACGAGTTGTTTATATAGAGAATACTACATGAGTGGCCGTTAGATACCATTTATCTTACAACGAGTTGTTTATATAGAGAATACTACATGAGTGGCCGTTAGATACCATTTATCTTACAACGAGTTGTTTTTATATAGAGAATACTACATGAGTGGCCGTTAGATACCATTTATCTTTATCTTACAACGAGTTGTTTATATAGAGAATACTACATGAGTGGCCATTTTATCTTAGTTGTTTATATAGAGAATACTACATGAGTGGCCGTTAGATACCATTTATCTTACAACGAGTTGTTTATATAGAGAATACTACATGAGTGGCCGTTAGATACCATTTATCTTACAACGAGTTGTTTATATAGAGAATACTACATGAGTGGCCGTTAGATACCATTTATCTTACAACGAGTTGTTTATATAGAGAATACTACATGAGTGGCCGTTAGATACCATTTATCTTACAACGAGTTGTTTATATAGAGAATACTACATGAGTGGCCGTTAGATACCATTTATCTTACAACGAGTTGTTTATATAGAGAATACTACATGAGTGGCCGTTAGATACCATTTAGATACCATTTATCTTACAACGAGTTGTTTATATAGAGAATACTACATGAGTGGCCGTTAGATACCATTTATCTTACAACGAGTTGTTTATATAGAGAATACTACATGAGTGGCCGTTAGATACCATTTATCTTACAACGAGTTGTTTATATAGAGAATACTACATGAGTGGCCGTTAGATACCATTTATCTTACAACGAGTTGTTTATATAGAGAATACTACATGAGTGGCCGTTAGATACCATTTATCTTACAACGAGTTGTTTATATAGAGAATACTACATGAGTGGCCGTTAGATACCATTTATCTTACAACGAGTTGTTTATATAGAGAATACTACATGAGTGGCCGTTAGATACCATTTATCTTACAACGAGTTGTTTATATAGAGAATACTACATGAGTGGCCGTTAGATACCATTTATCTTACAACGAGTTGTTTATATAGAGAATACTACATGAGTGGCCGTTAGATACCATTTATCTTACAACGAGTTGTTTATATAGATAATACTACATGAGTGGCCGTTAGATACCATTTATCATACAACGAGTTGTTTATATAGAGAATACTACTCGAGCGGCCGTTAGATATCATTTATCTTACAACGAGTTGTTTCTATAGAGAATACTACACGAGTGGCCGTTAGATACCATTTATCTTACACACCGTTAGATACCATTTATCTTACAACGAGTTGTTTATATAGAGAATACTACATGAGTGGCCGTTAGATACCATTTATCTTACAACGAGTTGTTTATATAGAGAATACTACATGAGTGGCCGTTAGATACCATTTATCTTACAACGAGTTGTTTATATAGAGAATACTACATGAGTGGCCGTTAGATACCATTTATCTTACAACGAGTTGTTTATATAGAGAATACTACATGAGTGGCCGTTAGATACCATTTATCTTACAACGAGTTGTTTATATAGAGAATACTACATGAGTGGCCGTTAGATACCATTTATCTTACAACGAGTTGTTTATATAGAGAATACTACATGAGTGGCCGTTAGATACCATTTATCTTACAACGAGTTGTTTATATAGAGAATACTACATGAGTGGCCGTTAGATACCATTTATCTTACAACGAGTTGTTTATATAGAGAATACTACATGAGTGGCCGTTAGATACCATTTATCTTACAACGAGTTGTTTATATAGAGAATACTACATGAGTGGCCGTTAGATACCATTTATCTTACAACGAGTTGTTTATATAGAGAATACTACATGAGTGGCCGTTAGAGTAGCCGTTAGATACCATTTATCTTACAACGAGTTGTTTGATGGCCGTTAGATAGAGAATACTACATGAGTTTAGAGTATATACCATTTATCTCACAACGAGTTGTTTATATAGAGAATACTACATGAGTGGCCGTTAGATACCATTTATCTCACAACGAGTTGTTTATATAGAGAATACTACATGAGTGGCCGTTAGATACCATTTATCTTACAACGAGTTGTTTATATAGAGAATACTACATGAGTGGCCGTTAGATACCATTTATTCACAACGAGTATCTTACAACGGCCGTTGTTTAAGATTGTTTATATAGAGAATACTACATGAGTGGCCGTTAGATACCATTTATCTTACAACGAGTTGTTTATATAGAGAATACTACATGAGTGGCCGTTAGATACCATTTATCTTACAACGAGTTGTTTATATAGAGAATACTACATGAGTGGCCGTTAGATACCATTTATCTTACAACGAGTTGTTTATATAGAGAATACTATCAATATTTCACCACTGCTATCACATATAGAACAGACAACACTGATGCATGGTGTGTGTTATTATATTATATAGTATACTATGCATCTATTACCCATTTATTATTGACTTTTATCGATTCTAATCCACTGCTACTTACAATTCCCTGCAATGTGCACATTATATTATTTTATTTATAAATATGCATGTATGCCTACAAAATGCTTATTGTTTTGGAAAAATAAAATGTAACTATTAAAAAAAAAAAAGTTAATAAACGGACATATCGAATACATGTTTTCGATCGTTTTAAATCCGATTCGATCTAACCATCTGGTGCGTGACTGCTTTCTGCGTATTTCGTGGATTTGGGGGATTTTTGTAGGGTTTGTTTTCCTCGAATAAGCACCTCTCTCCAAAATACTATCTGACAGACCTACAACCCCCACCTGCAGATAGTATATGTTTGTTATAATAAGTAAAACATAAACAACTAACAAACAATAGCAAACAACATTAACAAAGCAACGCGCGTGGATCCCATCTCCATATTATGCACGTGCTGCGATATGCATAAAACGATGACAAATCGAGCTTCGCGCGCCAAAAAAATAAACACTTGTAATTAGCGCGTGAGCTTTATGCTACGCGTGGGCATACCGCGAGACAATGGCGCTTAACGGTAAACAGAAACCCAGTCTAAGCAATTCGCACGCGTGGAGCTGGCATTTTTGTTTTGTATTTGTGTTAGACTTTCCATAAGGTTTGTTTCGCCTCACTTGCAATCAAAATAAAAGCGAGAAATTTACCCGCCATTCGTTGTCCCGAGTTCCGGATGAACGTCACGTTATATGGCATTCCCACGTGCTCCGGCCTGTTATTTGTAATAAAAATTCTGAAAAATCTTGGACGAATATGAGAAAAGTGAGAAATTTTAACCTGCTGTTGGAAGAATGACCGAATTATGGTTCTAACCAAAAGGAAAAGACACGGAAGGAATATACGCATTCACCTCATTGCAGTAAAATAATGAAAATTAAATTTCGCAAAATTCGAGAGGAAACTTACCTGCCCTCTCCATTGCAGTTGCGGTAACTCGACCAATAAGCTAATATCAAGTGTGACTAAAGTTAAAGTTTGTGTTTTTAGTTAACAACACCACTAGAGAAAATGCATTTATTAATCATCGGTTATTGCAGTGGCGTAGGCAGGATTTTGTAGGGGGGGGGGGGGGGGCACCTGTGTAGTGGGATATGATACAGGAACCTTTTTTAATGTTATTAGTAAGCGAAAAGGTAAATTTCCCGGATTGCCTCCCTCCCCTCCCCCCCCCCCCCCCGGCTACGCCACTGGGTTATTGGATGTCAAACATTTGGTAATGTTGACATATAGTCATAGAGAGAAAACTCCCTACATTTTCCCATTAGTAGCTAGGCATCCTTTATATGCGCCATCTCACAGGCGGGGTAGCACATACCACAGCGTTTGATATGCCAGTCGTGGTGCACTTTCTGTAACGAGAAATAGCCCAAATGGACGTACAACTAAAGATTGCGTTACTGATTGTCTCTTGTTTTGATTGAAAACATATTTTATTGTATAAACAACAAAAGGTTTGGGCACAGGTTTCCCAACTTAGTACCTAGAGTCTCTCCTATTAACTAATGCAACAGTTACATAATTGTACTATAAAAGTAATGTAAATATATATGAATATATAAAATGTAAAAATATTCAACGAATTTAAAATAAAAAAAAAGTCGTTTAAAAATGGCACTTCAAAAGGGATAGCGTTTGGGACACGGGACCCGTGTGACACACTACCACCCTCCATCCCCTCCCCCATCCTACCACATCTCTGGATCCGCCATTGAGACAAACGCTCTATTGACTGAGCTAGATCCCGTCACTTTGGGGTACCAAAGCCACTGATACTATACATACATGTTTTCAGTATTTAACACGGATCAACTGCATTTTAATACTTATAAATCTCATAGGGTGTGGGGCGGAACGTAGCTCAGTGGTACAGCGCTCGCTTGCTGTGCGGTCGGTCTGGGATTGATCCCCGTCGGTGGGCCCATTGGGCTATTTCTCGTTCTAGCCAGTGCACCACGACTGGTATATCAAAGGCCGTGGTATGTGCCATCCTGTCTGTGGGATGGTGCATATAAAAGATCCCTTGTTGCTAATCGAAAAGGATAGCCCATGAAGTGGCGACAGCGGGTTTCCTCTCAATATCTGTGTGGTCCTTAACCATATGTCCGACGCCATATAACCGTAAATAAAATGTGTTGAGTGCGTCGTTAAATAAAACATTTCCTTCCTTCTCAAAGGGTGTATTCTGACGGAATGAACCGAACGTCTACGGAATAAAACGAAGATTTAGTCCCATAATGCCTCATTCTGCCTTCTTTGATATATTTCTTCCAAAAGCACCATCAAAAGCACCCTTGTGGAGGACATTTTACACAAAATAGTCAAAATGTCTAATGTTTCAAAGGCAAAACATAGTAATACTGGATTACAAAACATTATGTTGTTTTTATAGAACAAATTGTTTTAAAAGGTATTGTATATAAGTATCGCTAACCCTAACCCTACCCTTAAACTAATTCTAACAAATATTTCTTTAAAATTGTTAGGCGGGGAATAGGGACGACTTGCCTTTAACACTTCATTCAGAAGTGTTTCTTCCCAGAACTACTACACTGCCAATATTTCCAATCACGAGAACAAGTGAAGGAGTGGGCAGTGCTCGGAGGAGGAATTTACCACGGCTGTCAGCATCAATCAAACGAGATAATAGAGAGAAGAGTTCTGGTTGGGAAGATAACCCTTGTACCTTGTGCGGGAAACCTTCACAACAGAGAAAACAACACTTGCACGAACAGCACAAACATCTTGCATTACTGACAACAGGTATACACCACCAAATTCAATTATGGTACTCATCAAAGCATGTGCACATTTCTCAATACGTTAGTATGTTCGTTAGGAACTGCGTTCAACTTCACGAGAGAGCCTCGGAGCGCAACGAAAATCTTAATATACTGGTTTTGGCGCTTAATGATAAAATTTACGTGATAGGGCGGATACCAGTCAACCCGTTAGCAGACGCTCGGAAAAAAAACCTTACGTCCTGAACGTAGACTTTGTTTATTCGCAAACAACAAAGCTTGGGGGGTTGTGGTACGATAATTTAGTCATAGTTGACGGGTGCGCAATAATGTTACAAGCAAAATCATTTATTGCTTCTTCTTTTTTTCATTGTTATTTTAATAGTGTATAAGAAAGCAGACTAAATCTGTGCATAGGTAGAAAGACGGAAAGAAAAAGTTTGTTTTGTTTAACGACACCACTAGAAGACATTGATTTATTGATTTATTAATCATCGGCTATTGGGTATGAAACATTTGCTGAGGAAACCCGCTACATTTTTCTATGAATAGCAATGGATCTTTTATATGCACCATCCTACAGACAAGACACATACCACGGCCTTTGATATAACAGTCGTGGTACACTGGCTGGAACGAGAAATAGCCCAATGGGTCCACCGACGAGGATCGATCCTAGACCGACCGCGCTTCAGGCGGACACTTTACCATTGGGCTACGTCACACCCCAAAAGACGGAAAGAAAGGAAACAAGAAAGAAAAAAAACGAGGCAACAGAAACAGCTTCCATTTTTTTTTTTACACCAGCGGCACACATATATCTTTCACGGTTTTTGGACACAACAGACATCGATCACTTCAAGAATGGAACTCTTTGACACAAACAGCTATCACCCGACTTTGTCCGTAACACAACAGACACAGAGTAAACACAACAAACACAACATAAACACATCAACGCTCCACCTGCAGAAGATCGAGATTCTTCTCTAGAATACTCGCATACAATCGTCATTCCAACACCTCTGGAAAAGCAGTCGTTCGGAGCTAAATGTACAATTGATATTAAGTTATAGGTATTGGAGTTTATTTAAGAAATTGGCTCCCAGGTGTACGCTACAAAAGCGTAAGACAAAGCACAAAAATGTAGAATACAGAAACTGCTTTCCTTCTGTGCGTGTGAAGGTATCTTCAATACGAAAGAAAACAATGATAGAAAGGAAGGTAAAACAATGATTGTTTATAGGTAATTCAGACAATTTGGTAAATGACATCTTGTAGATATCAAAGAAATTTTATATTGACTACAGCATATTACATAAAAAGGAAGGAAGGAAATGTTTTATTTAAAAGACACCATGATACTAATATAGAAAAGGGTAGCGGGTTTCCTCTCTAAGATATATTTCAAAATTACAAGATAGTACATACCACGGTCTTTGTTACACCGACATAAAAATGATGGCTTGATATTAAAATATTGTATTAAATCTACTGTTAGAAATATTTCACAAGATAATTATTGGAATATGGTTCTCCCATCTCACTTGTTTAAATCAAGAAAGAAAGAAGAAAGAAAGAAAGAAAGAAAGAAAGAAATGCTTTATTTAACGACGCACTCAACACGTTTTATTTACGGTTATATGGCGTCAGACATATGGTTAAGGACCACACAGATTTTGAGAGGAAACCCGCTGTCGCCATTACATGGGCTAATCTGTCCGATTAGCAGCAAGGGATCTTTTATTTGCGCTTCCCATAGGCAGGATAGCATAAACCATGGCCTTTGTTGAACCAGTTATGGATCACTGGTCGGTGCTAGTGGTTTACACCTAACCATTGAGCCTTGCGGAGCACTCACTCAAGGTTTGGAGTCGGTATCTGGATTAAAAATCCCATGCCTCGACTGGGATCCGAACCCAGTACCTATCAGCCTGTAGACCGATGGCCTAACCACGACGCCACCGAGGCCGGTGTGTTTAAATCAAAGTCAAGGGCGAAACTTAGCTCAGTGGTAAAGCGCTCTCTTGATGCGCGGTCGGTCTAGGATAGATCCCTGTCGTTGGGCCCATTGGGCTATTTCTCATTCCAGACAGTGCATCATGAAGACCGTGGTATGTAAGATGGTGCATATAAAAGACCCCATGCTACTAATAGAAAAGGGTAGCGGGTTTCCAAATTTCAAAATTACCAAATGTTTGACATCCAATAGCCTATGATTGTCGTTAAACAAAACTAACTAACTAAATCAAGGAAGGAAATGTTTTATTTAACGACGCACTCAACACATTTTATTTATGGTTATATGGTGTCAGACATATGGTTATGGACCACACAGATATTGAGAGAGGAAACCTGCTGTCGCCACTTCATGGGCTACACTTTTCGATTAGCAGCAAGATATCTTGTATATGCACCGTCCCACAGACAGGGTAGTACCGGTACATACCGCGGCCTTTGATATGCCAGTCGTGGTGCACTGGCAACTAAATCAAAGTCAATAACTCTAGTTGTACGAGCGTACTGTTATTCACGCATAATTCAGAAAATTTCTGTCGGTTTGTTGGGGCCTTTAGATTGTTGTGTTGTGGAAGGGTGTATAATCTGTTTAAAGTCACAGATTCTAGTTTCTTGGCTACGTACCTTATTTCTTATGGGTATATAACGCCCTTGGAGCTAGTGCAAGCTAGTGGTTGTTTACACACATACGTGTGTTAACAATTTCAAGACATACTACTGGCTGCTCTTGTGCCATACGTCCAATAAAAAACAGCAAGGTGGAAATCGGTTACACTGTTACGTATCGTTAACCTGGCAAGCACGTGTCTGTGACGCTTAAGTCAGCAACAAGTGCAACGGTTGTAAATAACTTTTAGTCGAAAAAGATGTTAAAATTTGCTTTAAACCTGGGGGGGGGGGGTAGGATATGTAAGAAATGGAATAATACATTCGTGTCCATTAGATGCCATCTATCTTACAACTCGTTGTTAAAAACGTATCCAACTCGCTTTCGCTCGTTAGATACATTTTAAAACAACTCGTTGTCAGATAAATGGTATCAAACGGCCACTCATGTAGTATTCTCTAATTATACAATATAATAGCAGGGAGTGAGTTTCACTGAAATGCCTTAGCTCTATCATTTAAAGCAAGATTCGGTAGGTAATGTATAACTTAATACTCAAAACGACCTGTAATAACCGGACAAAACGACCTGTAATAACCGGACAAAACGACCTGTAATAACCGGACAAAAACACGAAACTATTTTATACTACCTAATAACTAGGATCAGTGCCTTTAACATTTTGATCTGCTGAGTCAGCAATTAAAAATAAAATACAGCAGTTTAAGACTCCATTCATTATCCTGTAAACGATCGTGCGAGTCATTGGCTCGTTTACTGCTGACGTGTTGATAGTCTCCTTAACAATCTGATGACGAGACTGTCGGCACGCAAGCGCGTGCGCACGCGCCACCTTTGAAGAGAACCATCATCGACTGTCTTCAAAGTGCCAACAGATGTTCGTGTGCGTTCACTGGCTTGCTGTACTTGTCTTAATGTTTGTGACGGGCTTTATTTGGATAACATTTTGCCATTAGGACCCACAAAAAGTGTTTGTTTTCTTTCGCTCGCTAATAGGTCCAGATTATATAAATATATGTGGCCCATTTCAAATCCTGTCAATAATCAGGCTACAGTCCGGTGCATAGTTCTGGTTCACGTTTTATGATAGTGGCCGTTAGGAAACTTGTATAAATAATTATTTGAATATGGGAATGATTAGCAAGTAATAAGTTTCTTCTGCGTGTATCTTTGGCCTAACGAAGATTCTTCAGTTTTTAGTAGTTAGTGAGTCAGTGTAATTGCTGTACACATTTGTACCTACGAAGCGGGACGTAGCCCAGTGGTAAAAAGCCCACTTGATGCGCGGTCGGTCTGGGGTCGATCCCCGTTGGTGTGCCCATTGGGCTATTTCTCGTTCCAGCCAGTGCACCACGACTGGTATATCAAAGACCGTGGTATGTACTATCCTGTCTGTGGGATAGGGCATATAAAAGATCCCTTGCTGCTAATCGAAATGAGTAGCCCATGAAGTGGCGACAGCGGGTTTCCTCTCTCAATATCTGTGTGGTTCTTAACCATATGTCTGACGCCATATAACCGTAAATAAAATGTATTGAGTGCGTCGTTAAATAAAACCTTTCCTTCCTTCCATATAACCGTAAAATAAAATGTGTTGAGTGCGTCGTTAAATAAAACATTTCCTTCCTTCCTTTGTACCTACAGTATTAAACTTTACAAAATGGAAGCCAACAGTGGAAAACGAATTCGGAAACGACTTATCTTGTACTCTGTGGTTTGACCATCGAGTCATCTAGACGGGCCAGCAGGAATTTATGTGGGGGATGGGTATAGACTGTGACGACGAAGTTTGGGGGGCAGGGGGGGGGGGGGGGTTCGAGTCATGCTCTTCCGGAAAATACATTTAAAAAAAGAAAATTCGCTTTGAGCAGGGGGATTTGAACCTCAAAAACCTCTTCATACACACGCGCTTGGCCAGTAGAATTTCATTTCATTTCAACTTATTTTCGTGCTTATATCCAATTAAGGCTCAAGCTATCTGAGCTGTCTGTCCAGGACAGTGAGTTAGTTGTTAGTTGGTTAGCGAGAGAGAAGAGGGTGTAGTGGCCTTGCACCTACCCATTGAGCCCTGAAGAATTCGCTCTTGGTTGGAGCCGGTACCGGGCTGCGAACCCTGTACCTACCAAGCTGTAGTCAGATGGCTTAACCACTGCGCCACCGAGGCCAGTAGAAATTTGCCTTCAATCGCACTGGCGTGTGTTGTCAGAAATCAGATCCGTAACCTGACAATTTGTTCCTATAATTCCTCTTCTGGTTCACTTGTTTGATCACCCTAATTTGATTGACAGACCGCACATGCCGCCAACCATCAAAGAGGCCGCGGCACGTCGTTCAGTTGCCGCTAGATTATCTCCCTTTGTTTTAACACTCCTGCTTATTGATCAACGCGATAAATCACCGGAACGTCACCTTTAAAGGAACGCACGCTCATTATGGAGAGTCTTGGGAGGGAGGGTGGGGGTGGCCAGATATAGATGATGTTCCTTTAATATGGCACATCTCATGATGACGTAGTCAAGACATAGAGAGTAGATCCTAGATTATTAGCAGATTTACAGTTAAGAAGCAGATGGAGCTAAAATAGATTTATATTTTTAGGGGGTGGTGTGGCGTTTTGTGATGGGGTGATAATTTTTAGTACGTTGATCATGATGGTAGTGGGGGTGATGAAAATGATGTAGATGGTTGTGGTTTGTCTGATGGCTTGACCACGACACAACCGCGGCCAGTAAATAAGAATGAAGCTCTGTGTTAGCACCACGTCGTGGAGGCCTTTGTCTTCTAGAAAACTGGATTACGTTGGTGTGGTTGTTGAACATTAAGAAGTTGACGTTACGACTAAATCCCATTGCCCATTATGTAACACATCAAGAATGAAAATCGTCTTGATCATCCAAGCAGAAAAATCCATAATCCCCAATAATTGGATCAGCTCTTCAAAGGGGCGCAACTCGACATATGTTTGTGCAAACATGCAAGCAATATAACATTTCAACTACGTGTATTAATTTTCCGGAACGAAATGTGCCTCCATTTGTATAATTTGAGCGGGTTAATAATTATATATTATACATATAGATATACAAACTAAATCAACGAACCGTTAAGTAGTTTAAAAGCAGGATCGTGAATTTAAAGAATTCTAACATTAAACGGTCAATACGAAAAAAGAAAATGTTTTATTTAACAACGCACTCAGCACATTTTATTTACGGTTATATGGCGTCAGACATATGGTTCAAGACCACACAAAAATTGAAGGAGGAAACCCGCTGTCGCCACTTCATGGGCTACTCTTTTATATGGGATCTTTTATATGCACCATCCCATAGACAGGATAGCACATACCACGGCCTTTGGTGTACCAGTCGTGGTGCACTGGATGGAGCGAGAAATAGCCCAATGGGCCCACCGATGGGGATCGATCCCAAACCGACCGCGCATCAAGCGAGCGCTTTACCACTGGGCTACGTGGTCTGCAAATAAATATTGTTTAAACCAAAACTGAGAGTTTACAGATACATGAAGAAATAACCAGTCATGGAGTTATATAAATAACCAGTCATGAAGCTATATAAATAATCAGTCATGAAGTTATATAAATAACAAGTCATGAAGCTATATAATAACCAGTCATGAAGTTATATAAATACCCAGTCATGAAGCTATATAAACAGTCATGACGTTATAAAAATAACCAGTCATGAAGTTATATAAATAACCAGTCATGAAGCTATATAAATAATCAGTCATGAAGTTATATAAATAACAAGTCATGAAGTTCTATAAGTAATCAGTCATGAAGTTATATAAATAACTAGTCATGAAGCTATATTAACAGTCATGAAGTTACAAAAATAACCAGTCATGAAGTTCTATAAATAATCAGTCATGAAGTTCTATAAATAACCAGTCATGAAGTTATATAAATAACCAGTCATGAAGTTCTGTAAATAATCAGTCATGACGTTGTATAAATAACCAGTCATGAAGTTACATAAAAACCAGTCATGAAGTTATATAAATAACCAGTCATGAAGCTATATAAATAACCAGTCATGAAGTTATATAAATAATCAGTCATGACGTTGTATAAATAACCAGCCACGAAGTTATAAAAATAACCAGACATGAAGTTATAAAAAAACCAGTCATGAAGTTCTATAAATAACCAGTCATGAAGTTATATAAATAACCAGTCACGAAGTTATATAAATAAACAGTCATGAAGTTCTATAAATAACCAGTCATGAAGTTCTATAAATAAACAGTCATGAAGTTATATAAATAACATGTTGTGTAAATAAGAAGCACGTGTAACTGTCGCATGTTCCATAGCTATATATCTCCTTCAGATGTAGTGGGATTTTTAAAAAATGTAAATGATTTTGAAAACACCACACCTATAGTCCGTCCCATCCTCCTACAAAAATGTTTTCTGGTTTGACGTAAAAAGAAAAGTAAAAGTGTTTTGCAAATAACAAAATATACTATATTTGTGTGCAATTTAGAAAACATCGCCTCAGAAATAAATAACTTGTAGTAAATTCCATAGTATAAAAAGGCTATAAGTATTTGATCTGTTATTTTATTTTATATTTTATTATTTATTTATTTCATTATTTCATTATTTATTTTATTATACTATTGTACTTTTTCAGATTCTGATTGGAAAAAAATAACTATAATTCCTTTATGCTGTACTGATAGTAGTAAATTTTGCTGGTTTCAGTTTAAAATAATTCATAATATACTTCCTGTTAATACCTTCTTATATAAAATAGGTTATATTTCTTGTCCGAAGTGTAAATTTTGTAATTTATTACTTGGTACAATTACCCATTTATTTTGGGAATGCACTTTAGTCAACTCAATTTGGAATTATATTCAGAACTGAATTAATGTAAAAAAAACAACGGGTAGCAATATTAAATTTAATAAAGAAAATGTAATTTTTGGCTTTAAAACTAGAAATAATGATCCCATTAATGCCATTGTATTCGTTACAAAACACGTAATATTTAAAAGTCATTTTAATGCATATGTACCCAGTTTGAAATGGATCCAAAAAGAGTTGACGGAGTACTATTATGTTACAAAAGCAGCGGCTTTTTCCGCGTGCAACTATGATAAATTCACCAAATTTTGGTAATTTGTCACAATATATTTAAAACCTATATTGTATTTCTTCTCTTCTTTTTTTGATACTTATTATGTCCTTAATCTCCTTTTGAATTTTTCATACATGTATGTCTGATTGTCAGTCACATGTATTCGATCTTAGCTAAATATCTCCTTAGCTACTTCGTTTTTTTTTCGTTTTTTTTGTTTTTTGTTTTTTTTTGTGGGGGGGGGGGTTCATGTGGATCTTTTTATCATATGTACTGTATACATCTGTGTGTGGATATCATGTAAATAAAAATGGGAATAATAAAATAATAATAATAATTTATTTTATTATTTATTTTACTATTTATTTATGTATTAATCTCTGTGTATGTCCGTTCGTCTATCTGGTTAATATTATTCAATTTAATGTTGTTGTTTTTAGTATTGTTGTTGAGGCTTTTTGTAGTAATATTTACATAGTGTATATTAATTTACGATCCGATACCCAGTGTTACCTGCCACACTTTTCACCTCAGAATATAAAGGGACGTAACTAATGTTCGACAATATTGACTGTCATAGTTCATACAGGTATGCAATTCACGTTGACTTCAACGTTGTGATCAGTCGGTAAGAGAGAGAGAGAGAGAGAGAGAGAGAGAGAGAGAGAGAGAGAGAGAGAGAGAGAGAGAGAGAGAGAGAGAGAGAGAGAGAGAGAGAGAGAGAGAGAGAGAGAGACAGGCTTATGTTGATGAGGAGAAACATATGACAGAACGACAGAAGAACACAGCGGTAATCCGCCACCTGTGGGAATATAAATATTAGTCTCCTAAGAGAGATGACAGGTTAATTTGAATTAATAATGGGTGACCTCTTTCAACATTTTCTTGTTTAATATAGACCAGTTTGAAAAGTTGGTCCATGTGCCCTTTTCCCGTTAGTCCGTGAAATATGTCTTTGATCCACCCCTGCTAAATGAGCGCTCTACCAAAGGGCCACTAATAGTATTATATTCTTGCCCTCAAATAATTGTAAGAAGGAATACTTTCCAAAAATAGCTGCTCATTCATTTCATTTCAACTTATTTTCGTGCTTATATCTAATTAAAGACATACTGTCACAGATTTAAGGACCTTATTTCTCTTTTAATGAATAATAAATAAAAAATTACATTAATTTTTACAGACCAAATCTAACTATTGCATCCCTTTAACTACATCATGGTGGAGTAAAATCCATGTCCACCCTCTCAGCAATGTTAGTTTTTGAATTCTGGACCATTACAAAATATTATTAATAAGTGGAGTATGGTGGTTACGCAGATGGTTGAATAAACTACGTTTAGGGACAAATCAAATATATACATTTTTAAGTAATACTTTGTTAGGCCATGAAACAGGTCAGTGGTCTGTGACAGTATGCCTTTAAGGTTTAAGCACGCTGTCCTGGGCACACCTCAGCTATCGGGGCTGGCTGTCCAGGACAGTGGGTTAGTTGTTAGTGGTTAATGAGAGAAAAAAGGGTGTAGTGGCCTTACACTTACCCATTGAGCCATCAAGAACTCGCTCTGGGTTGGAGCTGGTACCGGGCTGCGAACCATGTACCTACCAGCCTGTAGTCCGATGCCGTATCCACTGTGCCACCGATGCCTGTAGGCTGCCCAGTACAGAAAAGGATCATACTAGGAAATTTTCTAAAGGGTTCGGGGGTATGCTCCTCCCTTAACATTTTGAAAAATAGATGTCCTGAAATACAATTTCCTGCATTCTACAAGTAAAATTCATCTCTGCCTTAAGATTTACTACCAACAGGCCCGTAGGGGGGTGGGGGGGGGGGCAGGGGGGCCTGGTACCCCCAATAATCGACTGAATGTAAAAGTTGTAGCGAGACTAAGGATCGAGATTAACGGCGAGAGTTACAGCAACGAGTAAATAACCATTGAATCATTCTCCGTCAATCCCCCCCCCCCCCCCCCCCCCCCCCCCCCCCCCCCCCCCCCCATAATGTCCACCATGCTACGGGCCTGACCAATAATATTTTTTGATTCAGAATTATGAACTATGAAAAACAATAAATAAAATTCATAAAGCATGGAAAGTACTTTTCCACTGTTCGTAAGTTGGATATCAAACAATCTGGAAGTCCAAAAAGTGAACTGGCATAGCAGGACGGACCGGGTCTTCTCCTAGCGACAAACGTTACACTTTTTGTAAAGGCAGGTGTGTGGAGATTTCGGCAATTTGAAAACCACGGTTCCGTATTCATTGTCCTCGAGTCTGTCCTTTTTGTGCGCGTGTGAAAGGTGGCGTTCTAAGAGCCGCTCATTAATTTGTACGCCATGGCGCATGCACCTGTCGAACGTGTAGGTTACCCGGGTGTATCCATATAATTACGCCAACCAAAAATAGAGCTTGCTAACAAATATTTAACCTTTGTATATGGAACGGCTATGAAATATGAACACCGGACACAAAAGGAGCGTATAATGAAAACCAGGGTATGCCCTGTCACTAAACTATCATTGAATAAAATATCTTCGAGATTAGTTTCGTATCCCGGGAAAAGGAACGTGATTAAGAAGCGTCTGCGCAAAGGTGGTCGCTCAATGCCGGGAGTTTCCCGTCCGTGCATGGAGACTTTACACTCACCCGATTCCACACCCGGCTCGGATTTCAATAGATTTAAGGAGCAGGTGCTTTCTGGCGTGTGCCGGTTGTAAAAGAGCCCCTAATAATAATAATGGGTGACCCTTCTCAGTCATGAATCAAAGATGAAAGTCAGCCCTTTGTATATGGTTGGCGGGAAGGGGAAAGAGTGTATAGCAGTTTACATGTAGAGCCCCAAGACCCTAGGAACTGGAGGGGGTGGGGCACAGACACCCACGCCCCCATCCCATTTAAATACGAAAATGTACGGGGTCAGGTGGGGTTGGGTTTTTTTAGGGGGACGTGTTTGGGTTTTTTGTCCTCTAAATAAATGGAAAAAAATATGGCTTCTCCCCCCCCCCCACTATGTGGCGATTGTGCCCCCCCCCCCCACACACACACACACACACACACTTCAAATGTCGTTCCTGTGGGCCTGAGCGATGGGTCGATTCCCTTATTCGACATATTGGGTTAATTTTAGCCCCAGTGTCCTCTTGTGTGCACAATAAACAGGATAACGCTTGCTGTAAATTGAGATGCAGTTGAGCTATCTCCCATCTCGGTATCATCTGAGCCCGGGGTACACGGAACCTGCAGTGTATGCCGGGTAATCATCTCCGCTTGTGGGGTCAGACACTTGAGGAGGTAAACTCTTAATCGCACCTGTGAAGTGGGGGAAACTTGGTGTATGTGGTTCTTACTGGGCCTGGCGGTGCTCTGACACGTTCCCATAGACAGGACAGCACATACCATGGCCTTTAATATACCAGTCGTGGTGCACTGGTTAGTATGGTTCATTGAGGAGATTCGATCCTACGACGTAAACACCGCACGCAAGCTCTCTGCCGATTGAGGAAAAAAGTTTAAAATTTGTTTTGTTTAACAACACCACTAGAGGACATTGATTTATTAATCATCGGCTTTTTGGTGTCAAATATTTGGTAATTTTGACATAGGGTCTTAGAGAGGAAACCCGCTACATTCTTCCATTAGTAACAAGAGATCTTTTATATGCACCATCCCACAGACAGGGTAGCACATACACGGCGTTTAATATACCAGCCATGATGCAATGGCTGCAACGAGAAATAACCCAATGGGGAATGATCCCAAGCCGACCGCGCATCAGGCGAGCGCTTTACCACTTGGTTACGTCCCTCCTCGTTTCAAATAATTATGTCCAATATTTCGAGTGTGCAAACCAAATGGAATCAAATTCCTATTTTTCTATAGAAGATTTAAAAATGTATCCGTTTTATTTTATTTTATTTTATTTTATTTTATTTTTTAAATATTTATTTTTAGTGGACTTGTATAAATTTGAGCCATGATTATAAACCGCAACACAGAGTAGTTTCAACAACAAAACTACAAAAAAAGAGAAAAAAAACCCTCAATCGACAGTTTATGAGAGCCGTGGCGCCACCCTGCACAATGCAGTGACTGCAAACGAAAGAGAACGCGACAAAAGTTTATTGAAATCATACAAGCCGCAAACAAGACCTTCCTTTCTTCGGTTGGGGTTCATAACATAAAAGCCACGGTAGTCAAGTGTTATGAAGAACTGTCCAGGTGTAACAATTCTTTTGTGTGCGCGCGTGCATGCCTCTTACGTGTGTGTGAGACCGTTTTTATCCCAATATGGAGGTAATTTAAACCGCCCTCCGTAGTGAAGTGGTTTACCAGCCTCGGCGACATACTGGTTAAGCCGTCGGACTTCAGGCTGGTAGGTAATGGGTTCGCCTCTTGGTACCGGCTCCCACCCAGAGCGAGTTTAACGATTCAGTGGGTAGGTGTGCGAAAATGTTAACTCAACCTAGTTTCTCTCACTAACCACTAACAACTAACTCACTGTCCTGGAAATACAGGCCAGATAGCTGAGGTGTGTGACTAGGACAGCGTGTTTGAACCTGAATTGGATATAAGCACGACAATAATTAAATGAATGTTACCGGCCTCGGTGGCGCAGTGGTTAAGCCGTCGGACTACAGGCTGGTTGGTACAGGGTTCGCAACCCAGAGCGAATTTTTACCCTTAACTCACAATTTCCGTGCTCAACAGAATGTTTTTAGGTATCGTGTCCATTATTTAATTTGATTACAGAAAAAATAAAGTGAACGAAAAATGTGTAAGTATACAACAAGATATACTCTGCTATACAGGGTTTTAGCAGGTAGTCGATTATTTCGTAAAAAATTGATATTTGACAAATAAGAAAATCGCACCAAAATGGCGAGTGAAGTACCTTGTATCTTTTATATAGTAGGGATCGAAATTTTTGGTATATGTTAAGTGGCAATAAATTTGTCATGTTTGAAGAGAGTATAAGCAAAATATTGCGGAAATATATCAAATGTACCGGATTTACACCACATTTTGAATTTTACTAAAGTCCGAACCAAATTGTTAACAACTACAATAAATTACTCTCCTACCTTTAATTACCGTTACATTTCCCCCCAAATTTTGTCCAGACACAAGTTGTGAGAAAACCATTACAGTGACACAGATTCCACATATGAGACTGCAACGATGTCGCCAGTATCGACTTCTCCGAGATAGCGTAGGGCAAAATACATGCAGTTTTCGGCAGTCTGCCATTTTGTTTTTTATGAAATACTCTTCAAGAGGGGTGAAAGCCTCCAAAGTATGTGAGATAATTAATATAAAATCAATGATCTTTAGTGGTATCATTAAAGAAAAAGAAAAATAATAATAATAAAATTAATATGATGTCATCACGTTTGCTTTTATATCATAACATGTTATGACGTTGTTAGATTAAGTTATATCCTTTCACTCCTCTTGGAGAATATTCCATAAAAAGTCAAAATGGCAGCCGGCACAAAATTACATGCCTTTTGCCCAATGCGATCTCAGCGAAGTCGATATAGGTCACATGGTTATCATTTAGTATGTGGAAGCTGTCATTGTAATGGTTTGTTCAAGATTTCTGTCTGGACAAAATGTGGGTAAAATTTAACAAAAGATAAAGGTAGGAGAGCAATTTTTCATAGTTGTTAACATTTTGGTTCGGACTTAATTTGTGTCAACCGACGCCATATAACCGTAAATAAACTGTGTTGAGTGCGTCGTTAAATAAAGCATTTCCTTCCTTCCTTCCTAATATGTGTCAAGTGCCTGTGTTTCAACGTCACAGACTATTGTTTCAATCTGTTGTAAAATTATCCAAACCATGCAAACTAAGGTCTGCAACTTGAATTAACAATTTTGGAATTATGCAACTCTTAATGATCGCAGCATCCCCAAAACCTGGTTCCGCCTTCTAAATTCTAAATTCCATTTTACGAAGTGAACCTGTGACCTATAGGGCCACGTCCTCGCCTGCACATCGCTATTGCGTGACGTCAGCGTGTCAGGTGACGAGGCGAGACTAATTCAGAGTTAAGTCTCCTAATCTGCAGTGACCACACACACTGATCCCGCCGGAAGATCATCCTTAGAGACGAATATTTGACAGGTTTGTGAAATAATTTGCACACAACGTTCGCGTCGTGTCACACACTCAGCATGTTGAGGAAACTTCGCGCGTAGAAATTCATGCAACAAAGACGAATCTGATTATGAATTCTATTTCATTTTTATTTATTTTATTTATATATTTATTTTTTTTTTTATTTTTTTTTGTTATTTCATCAAGAAAATTCTGTTTAATTAATTATTGATTGATTTTTCCTTCATTCATCGATTCGTTAGCAGATTTTTTATTCATTGATGCATACCTTGATTTATTAATTTAATAAATAATTAATTCATGGATCAGCTTGTGGAATCATTTTCTTCATTCGTTCAATCAAGCGTGGGATGTAACCCAGTGGTAAAGAGCTCGCTTGATGCGCGTTTGGTTTGGGATTGATCTCCGTCGGTAGGCCCATTGGGCTATTTCTCATTTTAGCCAGGGTACCACGACTGGTATATTGCATGTGCTATCCTGTCTGTGGAATGGTGCATATAAAAGATCCTTTGCTACTGATGGACAAATGTAGCAGGTTTCCTCTCCAAGACTATATATTAAAATTGCCAAATGCTTGCTATCCAATAGCAGATGATTAATAAATAAGTGTGCTCTAGTGGTATCGTTGAACAAAACAAACGTTGACTTTCATTCGTTTAATCATTTGATTGTTTATTTGTTGACCAATTTGTTGATTCAATCATATATTTAATTATTTCATTTTGTCGTGTTTGGATTTGCCTTGCCTTGCCGTTCTTTGTTATTCACTTCTGGTTTGCTTTGCGTTTTGCTTTGTTTTGCTTTGTTATTTACTTCTGGTTTCCTTTGCTTTGCTTTGCTTTTTGTTTTATGTTTTGCTTTGCTTCTCTTTTTCTTTGCTTCACTTCAGTTCAATTTATTTCAATTAAATTAAATTCATTTTATTTTATTTTATTTAAATTTAAATGAAAGCTTCATTCTGCGTCTCTCAATCAGTCAATTAGTTAGTTATCCATTGGATAGATTCATTAAAGATTTAAACACGGATTTCCAGGGTACATCATCAAAGTTCCGTATGAGTTCCCAGACAGGTATTGGTGTGAGCTGGTATGACTAGTAAAAACCTGTAATTTGATTTGTACAGATACTATTATGCTTGAAACATATTCAGGGTCTTACTAAAACAAGAATCATAACTTTGGTACGGTTTAGGGAAGTCAAAGAACACTTGTTGTTATCTCTGAAACCAGTAGTGTTACCCTCTTTTTTATTTGCTATGAGGGTAAGCGATAGCAGTAGTTCTATCCATGATTAAATGTAGCAGCAGTACCCACTATATTTGTCTCTGGGATTTGATTTGGTGGTGAACAATTTATAACCACAGAGGTTATAACGATGGAATTGTGGCATATTAGTTGTCATGACTTTTGTTTCTTTTTTCATCTAAGACATGAGCGAGAAGCATTTTTGGAATACACACATTAACCACTGTTTTGTAAGATGAACGGTAAGAACTCTGGTGTTCAGTGTTGAATTTCGATGGACATATCCACTAGATGACAAAGTTTGCTTCAGAGTAGGCGCCACATTAAAAGTGCTATAGAGTATTAACAGAGCATACACTGGTCAATGGCGTGTATGCTAACGTTTGTTTTCTTTAATGACACCACTAGGAAGGAAGGAAATGTTTTATTTAACGACGCACTCAACACATTTTAGTTACTGTTATATGGCGTCGGACATATGGTTAAGGACCACACATATCGAAAGAGGAACCCCGCTGTCGCCACTTCATGGGCTAATCTTTTCTATTAGCAGCGAGGGATATTTTATATGCGCCATCCCACAGACAGGATAACACATACCACGGTCTTTGATATACCAGTCGTGGTGCACTGGCTGGAGCGAGAAATAGTCCAATGGGTCCACCGACGGGGATCGATCCCAGGACACCACTAGAGCACATTGATTGGTTAATCATCGCCTGTTGGATGTCCGACATTTGGTAATTCCGACATTCAGTCTGAGAGAAAACGCTACATGTTTCTTTAGCAGCAAGATATCGTTTTGTATGCACTTTCCCACAAATAAGGCAGCACATACCACGGCCTTTCGTATGACCAGGCGTGGGGTACTGGTTGAGACGTGGAAAAAAAACAATTAGAGAATGGATCCACTGAGGGAATTTGATCCCGTGACCAAATTAGCTCAGGCAAGTGTTTCACTTGGAATTTATTAACTAGTTTTTAGCTGTGGCTCAACATATTCGACTATGTAATCTCTTCCACTACCCACACTCCATGCTTCGTTTGCTAACGAATTTTGGTTCAACGTATTCACCTTTTATCCTTATTTATACCCACCCTTTCCCCAAAGATTTAAAACAAACACGATTTAGCACGGCCTTGTAATTAAAAATATCTATGTTGATTTTTCCTCTTTTTTTTCCTTTTAAAACACCAAAATGCTGTGAGAACCTTTCTGGCAATGTGAAGAATGCCATGTTATCGCCGCCGGTGTCCAGAGCTGGAACATACCAAGGTACATCAGAGAATCCACTTCACTCCCTGTCGTCTGCAGCGCCCAGTCGGGCCTGATCCCCCGGTAAACACGGCAGACAATCGCTCTTTCTCCGCCGCTCCTCTCGCCTTGACTGCTACTGTTTGACATCGGAAGTCACTGTGTTCCCGGGACTGCCATGTTGTCGTAAGATTTGCCGCCGAATTACTTTCTCTAATTTCTTAATCTCCGAGAAGAAACACAAATTTTGAAATTCCAGAGCCAATAAATCTTCGGCAAACAACACCTGTTGATCGAAATCTTTGCCGTTGACGCCACAGTCGTGGAACATGCGGTCGGCTTTGCCCAGGCCAAACAACGTCGGGGTACGCTCGCCTTTGAACTGGCACGTAAGCGACGCACCGTGGCCGCTTGCAGTCAGTGTCTGTGTGGACACAAAGTGTTAGCACTGCGTGATCACAAGTTACACAGTGGCCACACTGTAGCAGGTACCTGCAAGGGCTACTTTGGAAACAAATCCGAGTAGAAGGCAAACAGCAACCTTGCACATAACACCATTCTCACAACAAACACGATACAAGTGCGTTCAACTCCAAAGACGTTTGGCCCTCGCTTGGTGTTAAGGTTGTGTTACTGGTTAGACAATGGAAGAATCAAGACTCGACAGAGAATGCCCGTGTTTCTTTTCTTTGTCAATTGGTAAATAAATTAGTGGGGTGGATGTGAACAGAGTTGTATTGAAAGATACTCATGCTACTAATGGAAAAATGTAGCCGTTTTTTTCTGAAGACCACGTGTCAGAATTACACAATGTTTGACATCCAACAGTTGGTACTATTATTGAAAGGAAAGGAAATGTTTTATTTAACGACACACTCAACACATTTTATTTATGGTTATATGGCGTCAGACATAAGGTTAAGGACTACATAGATATTGAGAGAGGAAAGCCGCGGTCGCGACTTCATGGGCTACTCTTTTTCGATTAACAGCAAGGGATCTTTTATATGCACCATCCCACATATAGGATAGCACATACCACGGTCTTTGATATGCCAGTCGTGATGCACTGGCTGGAACGTACTGTTATTGAATATGGTTAAACAAAATTTAAAATATAAAAACAAGCTTCTTTGTGTCAACGTTGTCGAATGTTCTTAAACTTAATGATTTAAACAACAATTTAAAGCGAACAAAATGATAAGTATCCTTACGAACCAACGTGTAAGGAATCTTACCGCATTTCTGTAGTGTTCATAAATGCGCGAAAAACCCACAGTGTGCAAGACTTTTGCATTATCAAGAGTTAAAGTTTACTGAAACAATGTTTAGATGTCACCGTGATCAAAACAAGGTAGCCCAGTGGTAAAGGTTGGACTATACCAATTCAAATCCCATAGGCGACCATGTTAACGTTTGTGTTTAAAAACACTATATGCAATATATCAACCAAACTGTGACCCATAAATATCAGTACTACAACCCCTACCTCAAAGTATTAACTGCAGAAAATGGTACCTTTCATGGCTCATTTTCGGTATAACCAGATGTTTCTGCAACACCCCTAGTTTCGCACAAAATTTTAGTACTTTTTTTTACAGGTACCCCATACATGTTCCAAGCACAAGGCTACTTGACACGGTGGTACTACATCAAATAAAATTGCATACATTTTTAGCCCAGATGAAACTAATTTTTTTTACAACCAACACACTCACATTTATAACCAATCACAGGACTTGTGGTGTTAACTTCTCTATCAAAAGTTCGGTACACCTCGAACTTCGACCCAGCCGGAAATTAATTGGTATAGTGCAACCTAAAGTGCTCGCTTGATGCGCGGTCGGTCTAGGATAGATCCCCGTCGGTGGGCCCATTGGGCTATTTCTTGTTCCAGCCAGTGCACCACGACTGGTATATCAAAGGCCGTGGTATGTGTTATCCTGTCTGTGGGGTGGTGCATATAAACTATCCCTTGTTGCTAATCGAAAAGATTAGCCCATGAAGTGGCAACAGCGGGTTTCCTCTCTCAATATATGTGTGATCATATAACCGTAAATATAATGTGTTGAGTGCGTTGTTAAATAAAACATGTCTTTCCGTGATCAAAACTTGCTAAAATAATAAGACTACTGGCTCTCAATTTATTTTTCTTTAGTATATACTGGAAATCGTTTATGTTATCAGACTTTTTATTTCATGTTTCATATCCTGTAGATCTAAACAAAATCATTTTGGTGAACGACACCACTAGAGCACATTGATTATTTAATCATCAACAATTGGATGTTAAACATAGTAGTCAAAGGAAATCCGCTACATTTGTTCCTATTATCAGCAAGGGATCTTTTACATTCACGTTTACTTTCTCACAGACAGGACAACACAAATGAAGGCCTTTGATATACCAGTCGTGGTGCACTGGCTGGGACAGGAAAATATCTCCATTTGTACACGCGTGCGCGCGCGTGTATGTATGTATCATGACATATACAAATGATTTACCAATTAACGTAATTTGAAATCTGCTCTTAACAACTGACTTTGTTAATTAACGTTTTAAACAGGTGAGATTTCGATCGAAAACAAATGGCTATATTCTTTACACTTTGCTGTCAGTTCATCAACCTGGTGTGCACCACCCATAAGAACTACAATGCAATTATTTCTCCTGCACTAAACTGTCAATAAGTTTGTTTTGTTTAACGACACCACCAGAGCACAATGGTTTTGGTAATAATCGGCTATTGGATGTCAATCGTTGGATCACTTTAACTCGTACTCTTCAGAGGATCCCCTCTACATTTCCCCATTAGCAGCGGGGGATCTTTCATATGCACGTTCCAAGAGATAGGACAGCACATACCACGGCCTCTTGTTATACAAGTCGTGGGGCACTGTTTAGGGCAGAGAGAATTTTTTTGGTTTTAAATCAGAGAATGGGGACACTAAGGTGGTTTGATCCTTCGACGCAGCACCCCGAGCTTAGGCGAGCGCTATACCGACTGAGCTAGATCCTTGCAATGCTACAATGTAGTAGGATCAACTGTCCTTCAACATGAATACGTAGGGAAAGATCTGCAAGCCTCTGCTCAATTGCTTTAGCACAAGCGTATGAGATGGAAGTCGGAAGGAGGGGATGGGGTCAGTTGAGAACATGGCATATACATTGTTTTTAACTTGCGTAAACTAGATTTGTTTTAAAACGTGCACGTCTCTAAGGAAGGAAGCAAGGAAATGTTTTTATTTACGGTAATATGGCATCATATATATGGTTAAGGACCACACAGATATTGAGAGAGGAAACTCGTTGTCGCCACTTCATGGGCTACTCCTTTTCATTAGCAGCAAGGGATCTTTTATATGCACCATGCCACAGACAGGATAGTACATACCACGGCCTTTGTTACACCAGTTGTGGAACACTGGCTGGAATCGAGAAATAGCCCAATGGGTCCACCGACGGGGATCGATCCTAGACCGACCGCGCATTAAGTGAACGCTTTACCACTAGGCTACATCCCGCCCACTACACGTATCTAAGACACAACCATTTCTTGATGAAATCAGTTTTTGTCTGTCGCTGGACTTGTTTTCCGCTATCCATAAAAACTCCAATGCATCTCTTTCTTCTTTACACGGTTGTCAAATGCACGCCTAGTATATTCACTTAGACAAATATCATAACATTGATAATGAATCCATTAGTTTTTGTCATTCAGATTTTATGGCAACATTTGCTGCTTTCTTGTATGTCTTCGTCTCAAGTTAGCCTTTTGTAAGCAGGCGTTAATTGTCGATTCGTTTGTTTACCCTGCCAAGTCTTTATTCCTGTTTAAAGTGCTCCCTCAGTATTATTAAACACTTCGTGAGAAATTAATCGCCGAAATATCGTCTCAGATTTGAAAAATCTATAACTGTAAACTATAGATGCTCAAAACGGTGGTTTTCACGTGTGCGAAAGTCATTTGAAATCAGGCACAGACGGTAACAGGTTGCAGTCGAAAGAAAAATCCATCCATGACGCACGTGCCGATCGCTTATGCGAGAAAAGCTTTGATTGGTTAATCCGCATTAACAGCTCATTGATTGGTCTATTGATCGCCGTGTTGGACAATGGCTGACAGAATACCTGCTATTGCCTTGTCACAAACCGAAGATTGGGTTAATCCTAGCAGGCACTATTCTGTCATGCCGCTAGCAACACGTGCATTCGAAAACAGGTGTTCGGTTCGAGGAATATATTGACGAAAGCCAGAAACAAAGATTTACCATCTACGCTGCGCCTTAAGAAAACAACAAAACAATATACAACAAATACAAACGAAAAGTAATGAATATGTAAATTAGTAGGGCTTTTGTAGAATTTGATATTATGCACATAAGCAAGATGTTACGGATTTCTTCTATCAATGTTTTAACCATTAACCGTGCCATGAATTTCGTCAAAATTAGGAATATCATCTGAAACTGGAATAGAACTATATAAGAAGGTACTTTCCCCCTTATTGAGAACACAGAATTATTTATACTACTTTTATAATAAAATTTTCGCTAGCTGAAAAAAAAAGTGCAATAAAACCGAATTTAGACGAATATTTTTACGAAGAAAACGGAAGGAAAAATTAGATGGAGAGAGAGAGAGAGAGAGAGAGAGAGAGAGAGAGAGAGAGAGAGAGAGAGAGAGAGAGAGAGAGAGAGAGAGAGAGACTTAGAAATTGGCATTTGAATTATTCAGAATATGGCTTCATTTTAATAAGATCACTGTTTAACTGTTAAACTCAACGGGACTTATAACACATTAGATATAACCCGTGCTTCTCATGAGAAAGTTTAAATGGGGTGTGGTGACTTTACACTGGGCTTCCCCCCCCCCCCCCCCCCCCCCCAAAAAGAAAACCAATACGACCGCCGTGTAAATAGCCAGCCCTCATAAGCCAGGGTTATAAACACGACCGCCGTGTATATTACCACTTATATGTTACGTGACAAAGACGGCTACGTTTAAGTATTTATGGAATTCATCCTTGTACGCAATATTTAGCACGGCGTGTGTATTGTAGTCCATTGGACTTGAGAGCAAAACGATCCTTGCGACTTAGTGCGGCATCGGATAAGTACAAAGAAGGCTGTGGGTAGTGCAAATCAAAACAGGAGAAGCGGTCAGAATAATGGGAAACTGTTATACAGGCCTTGCGCAATATATAATACAAAACAAACCCTAACAGTGAATTAAATTTCGTCTACAGTACCAATTGTTCTCTTATTTATTTCTCTCAATACGCAGGCGCGCATACGGGAATTTTAGCGGGGTGGGGGTCAAAACTGTGGCGAGCAAAGTTTAGGGGATGTCAAGTCAAAACATATTGAAAAAAAAATTGCCTTGGCAGTTACGGGGGTGGGGTCGTCCCTCGACACTTTTCTCTGCACACGCTTCTGATATAGTTTCTCAAGATGTGTTAACCGTGGTTCAAGCATGCTTGACATGGTCCCCTCTAAGTGTGCCCGACAGTGTTTAGAATAGATATATTATCTTTAACACACATACTAACTGTATTACCAGTGATAAACGATTTAGTTCACGGTAACCTTTAGGCGTGACACGGGCAGTGAAGACGAGTCTACGATTGATCTGTGAACTACAGAACACAACGACTATACAGGCGACTTGGCCCCGGGTAATAAATAAACAAACAAACAGCAGGTGTACACAATCAACCCTCGGCGTACCACTGACAACTCCGTGTGAGTACATTGGTATGTCAGGTGTTTTGTAGGCAATATGATCAATGGCCGGACATAAAGTGTAACATTTACAAGTGTAATATAACATTTTACTGTCGGACTTCCACGGTTGAAACACTATATTCTTTTTTCAACGTGTCCGGTTTGTGCTCTTAAAATTGAACGATATAATTTTATCGGGTGGTTCATGAAAAAAAACCTTCTACTTTTAGGTGAATAGCTGGAAAAGTATGTAACATAGAAATTAAAAATGTTCATATAAGCGTATTATGATGTATTTTGGCGGTAGAATTTGATATTTTATTTACTTTTAAAGAGACTGTCCCCATATTCGCTGCTATTGTATATTTTGGACAAAGAAATAGAGAATACAACACGAGTGGCCGTTAGATACCATTTCTTTTACGACCAGTTGTTTTAAAACGTATCTAACAAGCAAAAACGTTTCTAAATAACGAGTTGTAAAATAAATGGTATCTAACGGACACGAATGTAGTATTCTATTTTGTACAAATCTTCAAAAACCAGGTTAAAATAAATTTAAATATATTTTCTAACTAAAACTAATTTACGGCCGTAGCGGTTGTAGCTAACTTACGCTGCATAGATAAATCAGTTTCAGGTTGACTGATACGTCACAGAGTACTCGATTTTGATTGTTTTTAGTGGGGTTTGAGGGTGGGGTTCATTGAATGACGTGGTCTGGTGCTTATAAAACATTTAGAGTCTAGACTCGAGACTCTAATAGAGTCTGAGACAGTAATGCCATGACAACGCCATACAAATTGCATGCGTATGATGTCATTTGAGATTGAACCGGCCTCGGTGGCGTCGTGGTTAGGCCATCGGTCTACAGGCTGATAGGTAATGGGTTCGGATCCCAGTCGAGGCATGGGATTTTTAATCCAGATACCGACTCCAAACCCTGAGTGAGTGCTTCGCAAGGCTCAATGGGTAGGTGTAAAGCACTTGCACCGACCAATGATCCATAACTGGTTCAACAAAGGCCATGGTTTGTGCTATCCTGCCTGTGGGAAGCGCAAATAAAAGATCCCTTGCTGCTAATCGGAAAGAGTAGCCCATGTAGTGGCGACAGCGGGTTTCCTCTCAAAATCTGTGTTGTCCTTAACCATATGTCTGACGCCATATAACCGTAAATAAAATGTGTTGAGTGCGTCTTTCATTTGAGATTGAGTGTGGACTGTTTTATAAGCGTGGGCCCAGGTCAGGGCCGGATTTAGACCTTGGGGGGGGGGCAGGGTCCCGGGGCACTTCAGGTTCGGGGGCCCCTCAACATAGACATTAAATTACATGAAAAAAAAAAAATTGACATTTTTTTTTTTTATAAAGGAAGTCCTTAGTCGGGGGGCCCTCTGACAGGTGGGCTTGGGGCAATTGCCCCCTTTGCCCCCTTATAAATCCGGCACTGACCCAGTTCATCACCTAGGAGTAGCCAGTCGTATGTTATCACATGTATACAAAATCTTTTGACGACCATAATTATGTACTATATATACTCTGTCAAAAAAGAAACGCATAGCCGAAATATTCATGGAATTATCTCTTTAATACAAAGTGGCATGATTTCGTTATTTATGATCGTATCACAGTCACATTTGACATGTGTATATGACAATGTTCTTGCTATGGATTGACGGCAGTGGAGGCGTTTTCGTCACCAAAAAGCGTCGCACGAGGGCGCTGAAATCAGTACCTTGTGTGGCCACCAGCAGCAGCAATCACTGCGCGACATCTCCTGGGCATAGACTGAATGAGTCTCTGAATCCGGGCATGTGGAATCCTAGCCCATTCTTTCTGCAGTGCATGTGACAGTTGCGGAAGCGTCTGAGACTCCGGGTCACGCTGAAGTACACGTCTGTCCAGTTCGTCCCATAGATGTTCATTGGGGTTGAGATCTGGCGATCTTGATGGCCATGGCAGCACATTATTGTTCTCATTCTGTAGGAAATCTATTTTTACACGTGCCGTATACGGCCTGGCATTGTCCTGCTGAAAGAGTTCTCTCTGTCGATCCAAAATGGGAAGCATGTGATGGCGAAGAATTTCATCCCGGTAGCGTACAGCTGTCAGGTTGCCTTGTACGAACACAAGTTCACTTCTGCCGGTGTATGAGATGGCTTCCCACATCATGACACTCTCTCCACCGAATCTGTCAACTTGGGCGACGCAGTTGTTGGCAAAACGTTCATTTCGGCGTCTGTAAACACGTTGTCGTCCATCACGTCGCTGTAGAAGGAAACGTGACTCGTCGCTGAACCATACCCGCCGCTAGTTCCACCTAGCCAACATTTTTTAATATGGTCGTCCCCTTGCAAATTTATTTGTGATATTATTTTTTCTGTTATGTAATAATCCCTTACCATGGCTAGAAGACGAGGAAACGATAGTGAGGTGTTCGCTACACGAGCATTATATATATATTGTTTTGTTATTAAAATTAAATGATTAAGTATTTTTTGTCCTGTTTGTATCTTTCTATCGTTTATAATTGTACGGCATCCAGTGACGTCAAAAATCCAAGATTCCAAATTTCGCCACAAAGAAGTCACTTTTGAACATTTTACAAAAAGGTGCATTATCGTTTCCTCGTCCTCATTACAGAAAGTACAAAGTGCATTGTCCCGAATCCCTATTCTACATAGAAAGCTATTGGTTGCTAGTATTCTATTAAGAATTTTATATTGAAAATCTATAAGTGCGATTTGTTTAGTACATAATCTGGGTGTTAAATATACCTTTTTTCCATATTAACGGGCAGTTGTTATCATCGTTTATTATCGCAGACCAGCGGATTTGTGCTGTTGGCATTTCTACATTCATAGAAAATATATTATAATATACACCACAACCTTTACTAATTTTTGTCATTAAAAACATATACGTTGGACACAAAGTATTATATAAATTTATCTTTCCTTGTAGTTTTTGGACAATGCCTTTCCAATTTTCTGGGATACTATGAATTACATTTTCGTAATCTAAAAAGGTTCCTCGTATGTTATATTTTTGTTTTAACTCTGCAAAAGGAATGATGTATCCTGTTTCAGATAAAAGATCTCTGATATGTGTTATACCGTTATTATACCAATTGCGGATAAATGATGACCTGTTTTTAAAATGTGTGTTGTACAATATCGGCTCATTTACTATTTCGTCACAAGTTTTAATTTCTGTTTTTTGCACAAGATCTTTCCATGCATTCAATACATCATTCCATATGTATTAGGAAACCAAGTTTGACAGAGAGACAGAGAGACAGAGAGAGACAGAGAGAGACAGACAGACAGACAGACAGACAGAGAGAGAGACAGAGACAGAGACAGAGAGAGACAGAGAGCTAGCTAGCTAGTTAATCACTAGACCACCGCTGCCGATGATGGAAAACAAAGGACAGAACCTGTATAAATCAAAGTGACAGGTTCACGTATAGCGATGCCGCGTTCGCATGAGACGGTTTCGACATCGTTCTGCAGGTGTCAAGCGAACCACGCATGTCTTGTCTGAGCAGATGTCCTTGTTGTGGCTAAAATCATCAACTGTTGCCCAGAACAGTAGCCAATTTCAGTGCAGGTCGGCTGGGGCGTATGTGAAGCGTGATGGATTTCATATCAGAATTATGAAAATGAAAGGCATTTGACATCTGAAATCATCTGATACGATTATGACTGATAACTGATGATATGATTCCACATGTTTTAATTTTGTTCTTATTTTAGTAGTACCTTCCCCCTCCCCTGCTTGCAGGGGCAGACTCTAGTTTTTAAACACCGATTTCTCACTGTTAGAGCCGTGTATGATCACTGAAATCAAACATTACTTATATTTTATTGTTTAGATTATCCATTTCCGTACAACCGAAGTGTTTCTGGTCATCCTGGTCTTTCGTATTTTTAAAAACGAACGTGCGTCTGAGAAGTAACGGTTATGGAGTCGCGTTTTAGTATATATTTAAGGGTATTTCAACGTCACAGACTCTTGTTTCACTTTGTCTTATCCAAATTTGTTACTGGTTTGTAAATTAACCAAACTTAGTGTCCATTTTTAAAGGTTGAAACTAGGATTTAGGTCCAAAATATGCCTTAGTGTTTAAAAACTAGGGTCTGTCCCTTTACGGCAAAAAAAAAAAAAAATTCTGATGGAGCATGACTCAAACTCTAAAAACTTCTCTCGCCACAGTCCACACACCTCCTGCATAATTGCGTGCACACGCACCTGCATTTGACGCGGACATGACGTGACACGTAAAAGTACACATAAAAGATTACTTGATGCTACTGGGGGAAAAAAGCAGCGGGTTTCCTCTTAAGCTAATGATTAATACGAAGTGTTGTCGTTAAACGTATTTGCAGCCACTGCAGTTTCAAGCACGCCTGTATTTGGCTCATTATCCAAGTTCAGTCACAAAGCCGTCAAAACTCACATTGGATGGGAGCCGGTACTGGGACACGAACCCTGTACTTACCAGCATTGAGGCCGATTGTTTTAACCACGCCACCCAGGCCAATATTTAAAAAAAACTCTTACAAGGTGTAATTTCTTGGCATGGACCACTGGATCTCGAGTATCACTCATCTCGACAGTGTGTGAACGTGGCTGCCAAGCATGGGTCAGTTGGTCATAGATCACAGTTATCTTCCCATTTCGTTGACCTAAATCCGGAAATATATCCGCACAAGTAGTATTTGTAAACATATGTAACTTGTTGAAATGTGTCTTAGTGTAAAATGGGTGTACTCCGGCCAGATTTAGTGGGTGAGCAAAAACCCCTGGTCAGCAGGGGTTGTCCTTTTCGTGAAATATTGCTCTTAGGCAGGCAACAGCAGATCAGTAGGAACAATGTAGAGAGAGAGAGTGTGGGCACAACCTCTAGTGGGGACACAGCCTATATAGTGATGGTGGGATACAATCCATATATTTACCTTTATTTATATAGAGTAGGAAAAAATCCCGTACATTTTCGTCCTTGAGTAGGGAGCTCAGCAGCGCAACCCACTCACTTACCCCTTCCCACCCTCTGTTCCTATGGTCCTGAAAGGTGTATAAAAAATCCATAGACCTACTGATATTAATAAAAGTGCTACACTGCAGCCACCAACGCTATATAGAAACATATAGCGTAAATAATTGTGGTCTGTGGCCAGTTAGTGGATCGGTCCAAAGTCAACACCTCCGGCGCCAGTTCGGTAACCCACACTAATCCATGGAAGTATCGATATGTGTGTGAGCAGTGGTGTAGGTGCACAGCACAACAGATCAACAGGTATCGGTGTCCAACATCAAAAACGAGCGCTACCGAGGATAATGAGAGACCAAATTGCATTTGTGGCTAAGAACACTTTGTCGGATTCCAACACTAACAGTATTTTAACCTCGTTTAGTCCGCTGGTCGGTGGCGTGTTTAGTTAACTAAATAATGATATTTCGTTTCGTTTTTCTTTCATAACACAATTTTCCGTCTTCCACAAATGCCCCGTCCATCACAAGAAGAACTTAACCGTTTGAATATGTGCAACAGGTCGAGTGTGAAGTTGGTTAAGAGATAAATACATCTCTTTAGACGGATTTCATGGTTAATTAACGAAGGCACTGGAACATGTACAGATGATGGCGTTGGATGTATCGAACTACTGATATGTCGCACTGCGCTATTAAATACAAAATAAAATAGAAAATAAAACCAATCTGGTGAAAGGGGAAAAAAGATAATTTATATTTGTTTTAACGACACTGCACTACATGTCCTACTGCAGTCCTACTGCAGTCCTAGAAATTCAGATCATTCTGCGACGGAAATCTAGTACAGGTAATAACAAAGTAAAAAGAAACAGTTTGTTTTGTTTAACCATACCACTAGAGCACATTGATTAATTAATCATCGGCTATTGGATATCAAACATTTGATTATTCTGACGTATACGTCTTAGAAAATAACAGTAAATACCAGATAATTTTTAAAATGTTATTGCAGATCAATTATGTGACAGCTTTTTGCGACGGCACTTCTGATTGCCGTTGCGACTTTCGGGGGCGGATTCTGCTAAATCTTGGTGTCTAATATAAGGCTATTTTAACACTTGGTTTAGGGCATAAGAGAGGAAATCTAATGCTGCCACATAGGTAGGCCCGGTCACTTTTACCTTTTGAGAAACGTTTACTAATAATAAAAATTGCAAAACTTTAAAATCCCCACAAAAAACACCCCACCCCAAATACCTTGAAATTCTGGGCTCGGGTTTTAAGTTTTTCAGTTTAGTCCTGTTCAGTTAAATGATGATGATGGATATGATGATTATGCTAGTGATAAGGAAGAGGAGATGATATAATGATTTCTCCTCTTTATGCCTCTTCTATAAGCATTGCTACATATCAAAGCATGATATGGTCTATATTGTCTGTGAAATGATGCGTATAAAGGATCCTTTACTTCTATAATCAAAAACGTGTAGCCTATGGCGTGGCTGCAGCGGGTTTCCTCTCTAAATATCTCTAAGGTTCTTAAAAATATATGTCCGACGCCATTTAACCGTAGTTAAAATATTTCTTTCTTCTCCCTTTAATGAGAACAGCGGGCGGGACCTAGCCCAGTGATAAAGCGTTCGCTTGATGCGCGGTCGGTCTAGGATCGATCCTCGTCGATGGACCCATTGGGCTATTTCTCGTTTTAGCCAGTTCTCCACAACTTGTGTAACACAGGCCGTGGTATGTACTATCCTGTTTGTGGGATGGTGCATATAAAAGATCCCATGCTGCTAATAGAAAGGAGTAGCCCATGGAGTGGCGTCAACAGGTTTCCTCTCTCAATATCTGTGTGGTCCTTAACCATAAGACTGACGCCATATAACCGTAAATAAAATGTGTTGAGTGCGTCATTAAATAAAACATTTCCTTCCTTCCTTAATGAGAATAGATACCAAAATAATGTGTGCATGCATCAGTCCTTTGATGTAATAGTGTTGTGTTGGTTGGTGTGTACAAGCTGAGATAAGTTGTAAGAGTTGGACTGTTACGAAAAGAGACAGAATTATATCCAGACGTTGTCGTTTACGGGGGAGCTGTCATTGCTGGCTCCTCAACACTCCCCTGAGACTAGTTCAAGAAGAATAATTTAACTCTCTTACCATGTGAATTTAAATATCAAAACTATCAATATGGTAATATCTTATTTTTTTCACGGTGTGGGCTGTATATCTAATCTTGTTTGCAGGTGGGTTGTTTCAAACAGGTGATCATTTGAGAATTATTGACATTGCTCATTGTATCATGGTCTCACAAGGCGTAGCTATTCAAACAATAAAATATTTATCACTGGACCTATAATTGATATACACACATACACGTGTATTGTTAGCTTTTCCTTACATTTAAAACCAGTAACCCGAAACGTGGCACGTGCCAGCGAAGCAATACATTATTTGATCGTGGTACAAAGTTTCTTCATCCTAAAAAAGGATTTTTTCTCTTTTTTCTAAAGAAAAGAAATTAATACCCGAGGTAACAGAAGGTACAAAAGCTACACCCGCTATGTCATAGAAATTAAAATTACCGTCAGTTACAGACCCCAGGGGTCGCCTCACTCCCTGAACGATTAATTTATGTTCAAATAATATTAGCCTGCCTGGTAGGGGCTGATCACCTGTCAGTGTTAAACGCGTGTCATTCGGGAGCCAGCCACCTGAGTTTTGCACCTGCCACTGGCGCGTGCTAATATCACAGGTAACAAAGTGGGAATGTTCCACTTTTTTTATGCGCGCGCGCGCCAATTGTCGCAGGACCGAGATAGAACGCGCGATATCGTGTCGGGTTTTGGAGACAGGTGAAACACATGCTGAGTTTTAAATCGCTTGTGTTTGATCGGCACGAGTGAAGAGCTGGAGGGGTGCGCGCTTCAGTCCATTGTTATTTTTATTTTATGTTTTAAAATTTGTTTTTGAAGTTATCTTTATTTAACGCTGGTCTGTCAGTTTTATGGATATGGGATTTTATGGAAATATGAATACGTTTGAGAAACGGGAAAAGGGTTGGGGAGAGGGTAGGTAAAATTAATTTTAAGAAGTGGTAAAATGCTAATTGTTTTAATAAATGATTGTGGAGTGATACAGGGACGCACGCTCTTGCCCTTTTGATTCGTCATTAAACTGAAACATGTTTAATCCACTTATATTTTTGACGACAATCTTCATATGTGGCTAAACTGCCACGCGTGGCGTTTTATTCAATCAACATATACACCAAAATATTAATACCACAACCCCTCACTCTAAGTAAATACAAATAGGGATACAGCTGCTAGTTCCAGAGGGAAACAACAGCCGGAAAGCTTTCTTTTACTACTCTAAATTAGTTCGCACAAAATTGTCATATTTCAAATAAAGTAGTACATTATTTAGTACAAAGATACTAATTTAAACTAAATTACAGGAATTTTACTGCCACATGTCTCACCAGTGTTCTTATTTAGTGCAACAATTACAATTAGATGCACTTCCAAGTTTGAACCAATGATCACCTATTTACACCTCATTGTTTGTTTGTTTGTTTGTTTGTTTGTTTGTTTGTTTTCTTCAAAGAGTAGCGCTATACGTTAGTGATGCTCGCCCATTTGCGATCGATCGGTCGAACGATCTATTTCAATGAAGCTATTGGGTTATTTTTGTTTTCAGCCAGCATGTCAAGGACTACGGTATGTACCGTCCTGTTAAAATACTTAATTAGCACTCTTGCTGCTAGTTCAGAAAGGCAGCTTATGTCGACAATGGGCTTCTATCATCTCTAAACCAACTGTTGTAATTACCATAACGTTATAACCAAATATTCATTTTATTTAATTAAAATATCCATGCACTATTATATATAGTTATAACTATATTAGTGGTCCCTGCATATGTAACAAAACACAATAAATAAACAACAAACGTTTTCGTCATATATTAAATACTTTAATATAATGGGGTGAAATATCCTGCATGTACACTGATCGTATACATAATGATATACACAACAACAAAAATGGCATAAATAATGCTGGTGAGACGAATGATATTTATCAACAATGGGGCTATTTCTTTGGCACAAGAATACTGTAGAAAAAGATATATGTTCCAGTGTGCGTAGTAATTAAAACAATGCTGTCTACAAAAGGGTGAGGATTTGTGACGTAATTTATCTAACCGGTAGTCATTAGGTTCGAATCTCGAAGACGTAAGAGCACTATCCTCGCTTCTCTCTCAGTACCTGTTAACAAATAGGTATTGGCTCACTGCCCTGACTAGTCAGCCCAGATAGTTCAGGGTTGTGTCGAGGACAGTGTGCTTAACCCTTAATTGAATATAACCAAGAATGTAAACTAAAATAGCAAAAAATAAATGAAATTTACCTTTACAAGTATATAGAAGAATCATAAACTTACTAGATCTAAGTGAAAGGTTCGACTTATTACCAAATAAAAAAAAAAAAAAAAAAATAAACAAATTAATTAATTAATTTTTAAAATAATATATATACACTTATATTTTTAAAAATCTTATGTGAAGAAATTAGTACTCCAGAGCAAGAAATCCTAAGTAACATCATTGTCTAATAGTCCATGAGTTAACCTGATATCTAAACTGTATGAAAACATATGATGGCCATTTTTGAAGCTCCACATAAAACATTTCTACCATCGAGAAATGGTGCATATAAAAGATCCCTTGCTGCTAATCGAAAAAGAGTAGCCCATGAAGTGGCGACAGCGGGTTTCCTCTCTCAATATATCTGTGTGGTCCTTAACGATATGTCCGACGCAATATAACCGTAAATAAAATGTGTTGAGTGCGTCGTTAAATAAAACATTTCCTTTCCTATCATCCAGAACTAGCAGACAATGTTTTTTAACAGAGGAATATATGCAAATTTAGAAATGACCAAAATAAATAACAGGTGTACAAACGTCTAATGACGGAATGTCGCAGACTTCCAGTGGCCACACGGGGGCAGGTGTGGTCAACGTTCACACACACCTGTTCAGTTGACCTCTATACAGGTCGAATGATTTCTTTGTCGAGAGTCACTGAACAAATATAATCGTTTCTAACAGACGAACAAAAGCTGTGTGGAACATACAATCGCTTCATATTAAATTGACGTTCAAAAAAAAAAATTTTTTTACAGATGTGTGGGCGAGTGTTTGAAAAAGATGCAGGTGATTCGCAGGTGATTCTTTTAACAATAAATTTAACAATAGAAGCATGGGAATGTTGCCGTGTTGCCCAGGAGTTGTTTGTTGTCTTTGAAAGTATTGTGTTATTTTTAGTTTTAAGTATTCTTCATGAGTTCGGTTTGGTCTTTATTGCTAACTAATTGCCGTACATAATGTAGTCTAGACTATTGGAGTGGTTAACATATCAGAACAGAGGTTGGGTGTGAGGTTATCAACTGATTTATTATTTTTATCCATGATGTTTGACTTTTTTTCTATTAAAAATACGTGTACATGCAGTATCCAATAATTATATTTTACTGATGTTTGGAAATAAACAGCTATGGTGTCCGAACTGACGAAGTCTGTTATTCTTCATTTCATATCATTTTAACAGCCCAGGACAGTGAGTTAGATGTTAGTAGTTAGTGAGAGTGAAGAGGGTGTAGTAGTCTTACACCTACCCACTGAGTTGTTAAAATTCGCTCTGGGTGAAAGCCGGTACCAGGCAGCGAACCCAGTACCCACTAGACTTATGTCCGATGGCTTAACCACGACACTACCGATGCCGGTGTTTTTTCTTTCTTAAATGCAGATGTTTTTAAGCATTGTAATTGTGTAGTTACACTCGTGTAAGTCATAAACAGGTGTTTAAGCATTGTAAATGTGTGTAGTTACACTCGTGTAAGTCATAAACAGGTGTTTAAGCATTGTAAATGTGTGTAGTTACCCACGTGTAAGTCATAAACAGGTGTTTAAGCATTGTAAATGTGTGTAGTTACACTCGTGTAAGACATAAACAGGTGTTTAAGCATTGTAAATGTGTGTAGTTACACGCGTGTAAGACAGGTGTTTAAGCATTGTAAATGTGTGTAGTTACACGCGTGTAAGACAGGTGTTTAAGCATTGTAAATGTGTGTAGTTACACGCGTGTAAGACAGGTGTTTAAGCATTGTAAATGTATGTAGTTACACGCGTGTAAGACAGGTGTTTAAGCATTGTAAATGTATGTAGTTACACGCGTGTAAGTCATAAACAGGCTTTGTAAGTTCGGTCCCTAGTATCTCTCCAAACTTCCCCTCAATCGATCTGTTTCTGAACTGTAGAAAAAATAATCTTACTTTATATACAAATTATGATTGTGTTTTCTTTCTTCTCTCATATACATATTATATGATATAGCCTAAACGAAATGTTTAAAGTTGCTGAAATAATCGCATTATCATGCAGAACAGTGTCAGAAAATGAAGTGGTCGGATGGCGGTCCCAAGGAAAATGAAACGAAAATGAAAGGAATGTTGCTTTAACATTGTATACTCGGTGACGATTATATAGAAAAAGAAACTCACTTTAATTACATACACGAACAAATGATTTTTACATCTACCGTACTTTCTCACATACAAGATAACATATATCACGGCCAATTGTGGGGACTGGTTGGAACGGAATATATCCATTTGTGCCCTGAGATGGACATACCGATTCTCCTATACTTAGAAGAAAAAAAATCTAAATGAAATATGATCCTGAACTCAAATGCATGTGCCCTCTTATATCATAAAATACCCAAAGGTAAAAATCCAAACGGACAAACAAACGCCAGAAAAATATAAATACTACCACCGACTCGGCATATAAAAGTGAAAAATAATACAAGTCCTACTTTCAAACATCGATGGCACATAAAGACTAGCGTGTCATTTTAAAAAAGAAATTAAACAAAATTTCTAACAGCACCTTCAGTGTAAAATAAAAAATCTATGTCTATACTACAATAAATTAATAAGTGGTGTAAAACGATCATTGGCACATTTTGATATATCCCTGTTATTTCAATACTAACATGTTCAAAGGACTACATATAGTTCCTATATGCGACACAGAACTGGACGTACTGGCATCAAAGTCAGATATGTTTTCCACAAAACAGTGCCTTTAGTTGACAAATTGTCCTTTCAATAAATTAGCAACGTCACCAAATACTCTCAGAAACCCGCCAGAAAAAAATGTATACCCGATTTAGATTCGACTAGCGTTCATTTAGAAACGGTTTAATATTTGGAAGTATATTCAGTTGTAAGCCGAGGTACGTGGATGGTCATTGATCCTAACATAATGTTTTAAAATCCCTTCCTCTCAATGCACAAGAGTTCCACAACATCCGTCTTCGTGTTTTAGCAGTAGCGACATCCGGGAGAAGGTTTTACTGCAAGAACGACAACTGTACTTCTTGACGTCAGAATGTGTCTGAAGATGCGCGCGCAGATTTGACCGGTCGGCGAACGCCCGCCCACAGTGTGGACACGTGAAAGGTTTTTCCCCGGTGTGAGTGCGGATGTGGCCCTGAAGTAACCAGGGACGAGAGAAAGACTTGCCACAGAGTTTGCACTTGCAGGGAAGGGTATGAGTCCGTATATGCATCTTCAGCGCTCCCAGAGAGACGTATGTCTTTTCACAATATTTACAGCTGAATTCCTTCTTCGTCTGCGAGGTACAGTGGAACTGTTTGTGTTTGGACAACCCACTAAACGTGGAGTAACTCTTTTTGCACGAGTCGCACTGATATCGGATCGGTTCGTTTTCCTTGCTCTTTTTCTTGTCCATAGCAGCAAGGTCAAGGTCGGAGCCACTGCTGGTCTTTAGCACTGAGTAGTTTACCACGTTGTCAAACGGAGATTTGTGGTGTCTCGCTCCCAAGTCCATATGTTCGACTCCTCGATCCTCGAAAACCATTTTACCCGTGTCACCAGCAGGTGGCGAGAAATTCATAGGATATCTCAATCCATGCATGTAAGGAGGTGGCGGCAAAAATGGCGATCCTTTCAAAGATGGCGGAAGCTCGGCGTATGGGCGGAACGGAAGCGGTGAATCCAACATGGACCTCGGAACTGGTTGGACCGGAAATCCATTTAGAAACCGGAAATTGAACGGAAGGAAAGAATGGTGATGGTGAATGTTGTTGAGAATGGATGGGTGCCATGGAAACGGCTCTGGAATTCTGGGATGTTCTGGTGGCGAACCGCTTGGTGAACTTAGCGGTGGGCTGCTACTTATGCTCCTGTCGCTTTCCCCACCCCCGGGGGAGGTGCTCGAACCACGCAGTGGCGGCTCATACAGACGAGGGACAATCACTTTGGGGTGAACTGGAGTGACCTTTCCTGTTGACTGGATTGGACTTTGTATATTTTCCATTTCTGAAAAAGAAAAAAAAATTATGTCGTAAACGGTGGTGTAATATCCAGATGTATCCAGATGTATGAATATATAAAATATATTTTTAAGTTTTTAGTCACAATCCACAGTAATGTAAAATGTACTATAGAAAAATGGACTTTCAACTTCTCTAGGTATTTTAATTTTTGTATCAAGATTAGGAATTTTAAATTTTTGGTGGGGATGTTGGGGGTTTGTTTTGGGGAATTTTGTCGTTTCCTTCAGTTACTTTAGTTATTTTTCAGTGAAAATGACAGATATTTGCAGAAAAGAAAAGAAAAGAAAAGAAAGGAAAATAATTTTGTTTAAAGGTCTCAGCAGAGAGAGAGAGAGAGAGAGAGAGAGAGAGAGAGAGAGAGAGAGAGAGAGAGGGGGGGGGGGGGGGGGGGGGAGGGAGAGAGAGAGAGGGGGAGGGGGAGGGAGGGGAGAGAGAGAGGGAGAGAGAGAGAGAGAGAGAGAGAGAGAGAGAGAGAGAGAGAGAGAGAGAGAGAGAGAGAGAGAGAGAGAGAGAGAGAGAGAGAAAAAAAAACCCAGACAGACAGAGCGAGAAAGAGAGAGAACAGACACAGATTAACTGACGGATTTTACAAGATTAAGTTGCATATAGAACTTTCTGGGGTTTATGTTTGCTTTCATCCATGTGTGTGTATGTGTGTGTGTGTGTGTATATTTATTATATATATATATATATATATATATATATATATATATATATATATATATATATATATATATATATATATATATATATAATAACAGATACTGAATAATCGCTAAAGTAATTTTTGAAAACAAAATTCTTATGGTTAATAATTTTATTCTGTCGAAAATGAGTATAGCTATCAGTGTAATATCGTTAATACCAGCAAGATACCTCACATAGTAAATTATAAAGAGAGAAAAACGTCATCAGATCTTATCTTTAATAGTCTTCCTTTCACATATTTCAAACAAGCATGATCATTACAAGACGTCATAATATCATGGGGATAAATAGACGAATATTAGTGGGTTTAACTGATAATGTAGAATTAGTTATAAAACAATAATATACTAGTAATCATATTAGTAGCAATACAAGTAGTAAAATCGTGATAGTACTTGTAGTAGTAGTAGTAGTAGTAGTAGTAGTAGTAGTAGTAGTAGTAGTAGTAGTAGTAGTAGTCAGAGGCGAATGTAGGGGGTCCAGGGGCCCGGGGCCCTCCTAAATTTTGCGAAAGTTATAATTTCATTATATATTAATTTTCATCCCCCTCCAAACCTCCCCCAAAGTTCCCTTGGCATTCCGCCTCATGTCATTGCCCCTCCCACCAAATGGATTTTCTGGATCCGCCACTGGTAGTAGTAGTAGTAGTAGTAGTAGTAGTAGTAGTAGTAGTAGTAGTAGTAGTAGTAGTAGTAGTAGTAGTAGTAAATAATAATAATAATAATAACAGTGGTAGTAGCAGTAAACGTATTCACTTATAGTATATAACAATAAGTTTCATGAATTATAAAATCATAAATAATGACCATCATCAAACATCCATCCCTTAAACCCTCAAAAAGACACTAACATGCCAATATAGTAAATGAAATCACACTGATGTAATACTGCAGATTTATACGACTACAAGACACAATTCAGTTAAGGGGTAAAAACGAAAACGGGAGGGGTTTTGTTTTTTTCTCAATAAATTAACTAATTAGCTAATACGTGAAAACATAAATTCCATCTCACCTGCATCATAAATTTCTTTCTTTCTCTCCACAACTGCTGGAGGCGATTCTGGCGACTCGTCGCTTGTCAGGGGAGAAGCCCGAGGGTTTTCGCGAGGGACGATCCTCCACAAGGGTGTCTTGTTGTTTGGATCTCTCACCTTTGGTGGCAAACTTAGATCGGTTGTTCCCGCTGTGTCCCTCATGTCGCAATGTTTCGCAGAATCAGTGTCCGTTGTGTCATTTTCGTCGAGATTGTCCATTTCACTTTTCGGTGGTAGCTCGGCGTAAGCTGGACTCGGGTTCGAGTCTGCTGTGGGGCTGACAGCCGAAATGTCTCCTCTCTCACCTCTTTTCTTAATAAGAAATGCCCGAGGCATTGTGATTTTTATACAGCTGACGACTGTCGAGTTCTATATATCCTCATATAAACGAAAAAAGAAAATGACTAGAAATCTACAAGCCTGGTTGTTTACAAATGACGTATTTAGCCAAGTCACGCCAGGTCTAAAGAAAAAGACTGTCTCTTTCTGCAAGTTCCACATTAATAAAGAGGTAAAGACATGTCTAAGATAAATACTCAATCACTCGGTGTGTGGCTCACACTGTAAATCACGGCCTCTGTCCAACCAATCAGCGGCGATGATCTGTCACTTCGGAACCCATTCATCCAATCACCTGACGGGTGATCCATTTCTTCCCTGAAGCCCCGCCCACCGACTGTTCCGCGTGATACCAGACATAGGGACAGGTGTTGGAGGCAATATGCACGCGAGCAGAACGCGCAACCGGCAAACCGACACTGAAAAATATATGATACACAAAGGCGCGAAGGATCGAAAAGTACTTTACACGCAATCTGATAGCTCTTTTTACTTCAAAACGTGAAAAGTTATATTGTGTTTTGTAAGTGTGCCGGGTAATACGAAAATTATCTACATCATGCGTGTCTCGCGAAGATGTTTTTTTTTATAAACCAAAACTATAGCAACATGTTTTATTTGCGTAATTTTTACTCAAATCAAAATAGCTTTAAATCGATGATAATAGAATGAAAAAAGCTAAAGATGAAAACGAATTATTACAAAAAATTTAATATGTTTTTGGCAGTTGTTTTATTTCCACTGGAATTTTTCTTTTCTTGTTGTAAAATACATCTAGTGAATTAATTTATAAATTATAGACTAACATTTATAAATTAACGATAAGAAAATAAATAAAAGTGTTTTTCCGCATGTAAAATAACCTGTATTATATATATATCACGTATGTGTTTAAATCAATTAATAAAGAGTCATTTTATGGAGTTAAAATTAAAAGTTTGTTTTGTTTAACCTTAAAAGCAAATTGACTAATTAACCATCGACTATTCGATGCCAGTCATTTGGTAATTCTGACACATAGCCTTCGCGGAAAATCTGCTACATGTTTGCAAGGCATCTTTTGCATGTACTTTCACACAAACAGGACATTACATACCACGACCTATGATATACCAGTTGTGTAGAAAACATACAAGTTTATTAAAACTGGTGTAGGGGTTATTGTTGTTTGTTTGTTTTTTTGTTTTGTTTTTTGTATTTTGCATTAGTGAAAGATTTTATAAAATAAGAATAGCTTTAAGAATAGAAACAAAATGTTTCTGTAATCGGTTTCTCAAATCATACAAAGCAATGGCTGTTTTCGTTTGATATTTTCATCATATTGTCACAAAAGCTGAACTAAACAGAATATTACTGAAAGTAACGATACAAATATTTCAGTAAATTGAATCTTTCCGAAAGGGTAATAGGCAATTATTTTCAATAAATTAATTATCATGATAAAATTCCAGGCAAATGCAATAACAGTTGTTTAACTTGACTGGATGTGGACACTTTTTATGCCGATTGTCAGACATTTTACCTTATAACAAAACAGATGATTTGGTGAAACTTTGGGCGTTCTGCCATTCTGAAACGTAACCCGTAAAGGGACAGACCCTAGTTTCAACCAGTGAAAATTAACACTAAGTTTAGTTAAAGGGACAGACCCTAGTTTCAACCAGTGAAAATTAACACTTAAGTTCAGTTAATCTACAAATCTTTAACACATTTGGATAAAGTTACAATTGGGTGAAATAGGAGTCTGACTTTGAAATGGTGAAATACCTTCTAAAATTAGACTAAAACTTGACTCTTTAACTGTTACTTCTCAGACGCACGTGCATTTTTACAAATATGAAAAATGTATTTTGTGATATTAAAAACACCAGGATGACCAAAAATACTCCGAATGTATGGAAATGGATAATCTAAACAATAAAATCTAACTAAAGTATGATTTCAGTTATCAAAAACAGCTCTAAAAGTACAAAATATGCCTTAGTGTTTAAAAACTAGGGTATGTTCCTTTAAAGAAGAAGAAAAGGCGTAGTCAAAAGTTGGCTTTTAAATAATATAATATCCAAATGGGGGTTGACAAGAGGGATTTTGATGGCATAAACGGAAATTAATATATAATCTTAAGGCCTTTAAAAATGTGTGCTTTCGGGAATGTGCCTTAAAAAATAGGTGGGGTAGGTGGGCTAACTGTTATCTTTTTTACGACATTCAACCCCTATAGGTTAAGATAAAATGTTATGTTTCACCTACATATTAACTTGTTTAATTGAAAACAAAACTAATAATAAATCCAAAAACAATTACGCCCTTTTTCGGTGAAAGGAAAACCCTTCAAGGAAAAATGTGAAAGGAAAAAGGTAAGAGAAAAAGGCCAAAGAAAAAAGTCAACACATAGTACATTTCATTCATATTCATTTTATATAACTACATGTATTGCAATAAATAAAAATCAAATTATTATTATTATCTTTTGTTTGAACAAATGTTAACTTAGCGCTATTTTATTCTGTGGCATTATAAAAATAACATTTTATTGTTAGTCAGTTTTAATATATAGATATATATTTTTTTAATACATTGCCACAAACTGAGAGAGAGAGAGAGAGAGAGAGAGAGAGAGAGAGAGAGAGAGAGAGAGAGAGAGAGAGAGAGAGAGAGGGGGAGGGAGGGAGAGTAGGGGAGAGAGAGAGAGAGAGAGAGAGAGAGAGAGAGAGAGAGAGAGAGAGAGAGAGATTAACACTGACAGATAGAAAGACAGAGACAGACATAAAAAGATGATTTCATCATTAATCTGTTTATTTGACATATGGAACATCTAATAAATTGCGAAGTAAATACAGTTTATGTTTATATACAAGATACATTATTATCTGTGCACTATCGCGTTGTATTTATTGCACCGACAGACATATTCTTTATTTACGTCTAATCTTGGTTAAAAACAGAATTCAACAACATTACATGACAATAAACTTTAAATTCTTGATTTTGACAATTATTTAATCTCATTCTGTACTTCAACAAACAGGAAATTGTGGCACCCGCATTTGTTAATTATCTTCAAATACCTTTGTTCAGCCGTCTGTATATGCTAAGACACAGTTCTAGACACACGTGCCAGTGACAATTTACCTATATACGAAACTGACATCACTACCGTGGAATGTCAGAATACTGTTTATTGCAGTTATCGGTGTACGCCAGCATTGACAGATCCCGAGTGGTCTGTCACAGGGGTCACACACACACACACACACACACACACACACACACACACACACACACACACACACACACACACACACACACACACACACACACACACATGCACACCTCCAGCGCCCGTTTCAAGTGCCCCTTTTAGTGACTTGTTTTTAATTCTTCATCCACAATATACAACACTAGCCTAAATTCAAGTGCCAAGACAACGTGTTTCTAAGCATATTGGGGGCGGGACGTAGCCCAGAGGTAAAACATTCGCCTGATGCGCGGTCGGTCTAGGATCGATACCTGTCCGTGGATTATTTCTCGTTCCAGCCAGTGCACTGCAAATGTGCTATTCTGTCTTTGGGATGGTGCATATAAAAGATCCATGACTATATGTCAGAATTATCAAATGTGTGACATCAAATAGCCGATGATTAATTAATCAATGTGCTCTAGTGGTGTCGTTAAATAAAACAAACTTTAAACTCTAAGCATCTTAATTTCAAAATTTTCCGCAGAGCATGCTCCCCGAACCCTCCTACGGAAGTCGCTCCCTTTTGGACCTCGGCTCATGTACCTTCGATAAACTCAAACTGCCTTTTTTTTCAATTTTGTGAACCCCAAATCCTGGAACCGCCCCTGGCCAGTCTGTTTCAAATAGCACCATAAACATCTTTTTTCTTTCATTTTTGAAATTGTAGCCTTTTCCAGGCATGTGGTGTTTATTGACATGCGTCATATTTTCCGAGGTGCTCGATCCACAAATGTCGGGAATTCTTCTACGTGTTAAATGTCGCATGAATTTCTTAATGTCCTCCATTGAGCGCGGACCGCGTCACGCCACGCTCGTGAATGCGCCATAACAGCACGCGCAAGTGAAGAAAGGTCTCACTCCTGAGATAGCCTCCTCCCGTCCGTGGCAATAAAAAAAAGAGAGAAAAAAGGAGTTACTGAATATCAAACAGTGTGTAGATATAATAACAATGATCAGCAGGCGTCGATCAAGGGGGAGCTTGCCCCCCCCCCCCTCCCCTAATTTTTTTCACCAACGTAAAAATAGAAGAAGATAAAAGCCTGTAACCATCTCTTACCATGTCCAAAACCCCCACGCTCCCACCCCTTCAGAACTACGGGATCCGCGCCTGGTCATGGGTGGATGCAGGAATTTTCTAAGGGTGTGGTTGACGTAAAAGAGGGCATCTACAGTAGTTAAAGTTTGTTTTGTTTAACGACGCCACTAGAGCACATTCATTTATTAATCAACGCGTATTGAATGTCAGATATATGATATTTTGTAACGCAGTCCTAAAGTAAACCCGTTACATTTTTCCATTAATAGCAAGTGATCTTTTATATGCCTTTTCCCACAGACAGGACAACACATACCACGGTATTTGATATACCAATCGTGAGACATTGGTTGGGACGGTAATACGACCCCAGCACCTCACGCGAGCAGTCTACCTACTGAGCTAGATCCCGCCCCTCTTGCGACAAAATTAATGTTGGCTGTACCGGCCTCGGTGGCGTCGTGGTTAAGCCATCGGACATAAGGCC
>NC_054712.1:50607252-50614752 GCF_016097555.1 Gigantopelta aegis | reverse complement strand
TGGCAGGTATTGAAATATTGAAAGATCAGAGAGAAAATGTACACTATGTGACAAAAATAAAATAGAAGACTAGTTTCATTTTATCCTCCAGTGCCCACGATATAATGATTTAAGAATGAAATGTATTAAAACATATTATCATAGACGTCCAAGCTTTTTTAAACTTGCCCAGCTATTAGCGTCTGACAATGCTAAGAACTTAATAATCTCGGAAAATATTTATTTAGAGCAAATGCCGTTAGAGATCAGCTATTGGAGCAAATTGGTTAATATTAATATTACTTCTATGTATTCAGTATAGTACTAGTCGATTACATGTATATTAAACCAATAGTATCTCTCAGTATTCTTAATAATGACTTATATGTATTAAATAATGTAAGTTAATAGAACCTTAAAGGGACATTTCTGAGTTTGCTGCAATTTTTAAGATGTTATCGACTAACAGACACTTTTTAACGATTATAATTACATATCAAATATATTTTTCTGCATAAAATATTAGTGTCTGTATGTTAAACATGTTTCTGATCGTTCTAATATTTGTACTAGGTTAAATTTGATTTTATTTCATCAAATATATTTTTTCGTACGTACGAAATTATGTGAAGACCAAATCCAGTTTGGGCTTTTTACAAATATTAAGACGACCAGAAACACGTTGAATATACAGACAGTGATATTCTAAACAAGAAAATATATTTAATACGTAAGTTTAATCGTAGAAATATGTTATTAGTCGGAAACATCTTACAATGCAGCAAACTCAGGAATGTCCCTTTAATTAATTTATTATTATTATTATTATTATTATTATTATTATTATTATTATTATTATCATTATTATTATTATTAATAGTATTATTGTTTACTAAATCACTCTCTACCATAATCCTGTACATATCCTGTATATATTTATTATTTTGTTGTACATTGCATTATGCTGATAAGTTGTAAAAACTTAAAGCAATAAAGAACTTGAACTTGAACGTGGATGTCAAACATTTGGTAATTATGACTCGTAGTCATCAGAGGACACCCGCTACATTTTTCCATTAGTAGCAAGGGATCTTTTATATGCACAATACCACAGACAGGATAACACATGCCACGGCCTTTGATATATCAGGCATGGTGCACGCGCAGACCCTAGTTTCAACCCGTGAAAATAGACACGACGTTTAGTTTATCTACAGACCTGTAACATCTCTGAATAAAGTTACAACAGACTAAAACTCGTCTTCATAACTGTTACTTCTCAGAGGTATGTTTTAAAAATTAAGAAAAATGATTCCCGTTGCCTTACAAACACTTCGGATGTACAGAAATGGATATTCTAAGCAATCAAATATAATTATCAATTATCGAAAACGGTTTTAATAGTGAAAAGTACGCCACAGTGTTTAAAAAACTAGGGTCTGTCACTTTGACGGTCGCAAAAATATTTTACAGGTGATGAAAAGTTTGTTTAGTTTGTTTTGTTTAACGACACCACTAAAGCACATTGATTTATTAATCACCGGCTATTGGATGTCAAACATATGGTAATTTTGACATATAGTCTTAGAGAGGAAACCCGCTACATTTTTCCATTAGTAGCAAGGGATCTTTTATATGCACTATCCCACAGACACGATAACACATACCACGGCTTTTAATATACCAGTCGTGGTGCACTGGCTGGAATAAGAAATAGCCCAATGGGCTCACCGACGGGGATCGATCCCAAACCCGACAGCGCATCAAGCCAGCGCTTTACCACTGGGCTACGTCCCGCCCCACAGACCATGATTACCGTTATTAAAAATATTAATTTTCTAACCCCAAAAGAGCCCCACTGGGTGCGCAACCTGTCCCACACCTTGTCTTTCAACTCAAGTCATAAAGTCAACGTGTTGAGGAAACTGCGATTATCGCAATCGTATCAAACTGTTATTAGAAGATTAGCTAAACCCCGGGTTAACGCCGCAGACAATGACCGCTCTGTCTTTAACCGAACCCCGCCCCCTCCTAGAATGCCGGCCCGTAGTCCATTGGGCAAAAACACACAAACAAAATAAAACATAGAAGGCGCTGTACTGTAGGTGCCTTCTTTGAAGCGGGATGTAAAACACTTTAAAAATGTCCTCCTAATTCGTTAATCCACCGACCTGCGAGGTACAAACGAGATCCCACGAGAAAGGCAAAGCATGAAAAATATGTCTTTGTTTTTTTTCCTCTGTTGATTTTTCTTTTTTTACTTCGAATCTTAAACAAAAACGAAAAACAAACAGTGCATAAATATTTGGTGCAACACCTTTTCGTATGTATTTCCTTGCGATATTCATTTTAAAGTAACACATTAGTGCCAAGATGTGGAGTTTGAGCAGTGGGAGGGGCGCGGGGGGTGGACGAAGCATGTGTTGGATATATCGAGTTGAAAGAACTAATGTGGTATTCGCTATATTGCTTCTGTTATTATTTAATATATCATATTTAGTAATGTACCTCAAAATTTCCTTTGTGATATATATATATATATATATATATATATATATATATATATATATATATATATATTATTATTATTATTATTATTATTATTGTGTGTGTGTGTGGGGGTGTGTGTGTGTGTGTCTGTCTGTCTGTCCATGCGTATGATCAAAATTAACGTTTACTAAAAATCATATTATTTTCTCCCTTTTTTAATTCACACAGTTTTACTTTTTAAAAATAAATATTTAGCTTGAAGCTCTTTATCTAACGTTCGTAAAGAACGCCATGTGGTAGGTCGTTGTTTCCCAGTTATAGCTGCCTGCACGTTCATTTCGTAACAAACCGCTTTACGTCATACGGTTACACTTGCCATTATGTTCGGTTAGCAATTTACGCTAATCAAATCACAATGAGCGTTATCTTGTACATTTCTTTTGAAATAAATCACATGTTGTCGGCAATGCGGTCATATCTGTGTACATTTCACGGGTCGCAGATAATAAAACTCTTACATCGCACTGGGTGGGCGGGGCCCGTTCCACTTGTTACCCCCAGAACCGAGGCCACGTGGTGAAGTGTGCGTGAACCACGCGCAGCAAAAAACCGGCGTGACGCCACTCCTTGAAGACCCCGACCGGTGGAAGTTTGTGAAAATAATTAAGTCATCAATATAGCGATTCACCGTACGAAATCCGATTGTGTTTGCCTGGTTGCGTAAATCATTCAAGATGATTTATTAGATTTGCGATTCGGCATGTGGTCGCACATGTCCGCGGTCCGCGGTTTAGGAGGCATCGCTGTGACGTTACGGGAGGTAAATCGACACGTGAAATTATAGCGTTCAGCGTTTGCTGCAACACGTGCACCATTGATCGGGTCCATAGAGCAGGGTTTTATCTTCTTCTTCACGCAAGTTTCCTAATCATGGAGGATGTTGGAAACGTGTCACGTATCATTTAGTCAACTTTTCAAGTGCTACTCTTGGCTTCCTTGGTGTTTGAATGCATGTGGCATTTTCTAAAAGAAAAAAAACCCTGAAATAAGAAAAAACCCCATTAAAAACTAAATTCATAATTTTTATTTACGGATTGGCATACAAACATGTATATATGTATATACATACAAAAAACAAAACAAAAAAAACCCACAAACATTAACCATTTTAATAAATATTAGTGTTATACTTTACATTGTTGTACTGTTTTTAGTTACTACCGTTTTGAAAAAAAAATGTTTTATTTAACGACGCGCTCAACACATTTTATTTACGGTTATATGGCGTCAGACATATGGTTAAGGACCACACAGATATTGAGAGAGGAAACCCGCTGTCGCTACTTCATTGTCTACTTTTTTCGATTAGCAGAAAATTATCTTTTATAAGCAGAGCCAGGGTAGTGCATACCACGGCCTTTGATATACCAGTCGTGGTGCAATGGCTGGAACGAAAAATAGCTCAATGGGCTCACCGACGGGGATCGATCCCAGACCGACCGCGCATCGAGCGAGCACTTTACCACTGGGTTACGTCCCGCCCCTTTTCTGTTTTGAAGTCGTAATTACAGTAGCAGTAGTACCAGCAGAAGCAGCAATAGCTGGTGTTATTATCACCATCATCGTGTTCATTATTATTAAATGTTGGGGGGGTTTTGTTGGGTTTTTTACGTTGATGATGGTGATGTTTTTGCTGCTGCTGCTGCTACTGCTGTTTTTTATGTCGATGTTTCTGTTGTTGTTGATGATGATGATGATGATGATGATGATGATGGCGGTGATGTTGCTGTTATTGTTGTGTTTTGTCAACGGTGAAACGATATAGGACCTTGTCTTAGAACTGTCTTCACACATACCTTGTGGGTGATCAAGTTGCTCTTGGGTACACTGTACGTCTGAGGAACGATGGGTCTCCCTTTCTGGACTCAATAATGTCACCGACCGGTCCCCAACCATTTCGTCAGTGACAATACCAAAGACCGTGGTAATTGCTTCCCTGTCTTTGGGAAAGCGCATATAACATACTGAGTAGCTGCTTTTCACTAGGAATAGCGTGTTGGGCAGCATTACCATAGGGTTTCCCCTCTCACTGTAGACGAAATGTCCAAATGACTGTATGTTGGACACCAGTAACTGTAGTTTAAAATGTGTTGATGTGTCAAAATAGCCATAATTATGTTGAACACCAAAGACTAATTTTAAATGTGCTAATGTGTCAAAATAGACATGTTAGATACCAAATAGCTGTAGTTTAAAATGTTCTGTGACAGTATAGCATTATGTTGGACACCAAATAGCCATAGCTAAAAAGCGTAGATGATTCAAAATACTGCTATGTTAATTTAAAGTGTTCTGAGCTGCCATTAAACAAATATCCCTTTCCCTTCGCACACCTATAAAACGGATCTGGATCAGTATGTCTTGTTCTAAGCAGATGGCAAACATTTATGACCATGTTCTGCTAAATCTATTCCAATGCATTGCCATGTTTCGCGAAATCTATTTCGGTGTTTAACTGTAAGTTGTACCGTCGTCTGTGCAGTAGTTGCGTTATTGTTGCCCCACGTGGCGCGGACTTTGTGTGTGATAACGGCATCGTGTTTATCAGATGCTTAAACGAACCTAGCCGAGGGAACGACTCGCCTAATTTACACCGGCTTTTGTGTTGAGTAATGACGGGAACTCATTAAGACCTCATCACGACGTCTAATCGGCTGTAAACGATGTTTGACGAAAATCGCAAACACCCAAACAATCAGCGCGAAGCGAAGATGTAGTCGATAACGAGGCTGAGCCGTGGCGGTCGAGCGGGCGATAACTCCCAAGTTAAGTCGCCAGCAGATTCAACAGAAGCCGCCCCAATGGCATAGTCATAACTCTCCGGGTAGATAGTATCATCTATGAATAAATTAGCGCGAATGGCTATTTAAAGGCACTGTGTCGGTATTACTAATTTAAAGTTTTGTGCTGTGTTGTCTGTGGAAAACTGCATACCATTAAAAAGAAGTTTTGCTGCTAATTGAAAAGGAGTAGCACATGTGGTAGCTGCGGTGTTGTTATTAATTTTTTTAAACCGTGGCCCGTACTTATAAAACTTTTAGTCCAGACTCAATCTCTAATGACGTCACACGCATACAACTTGCATGACACTGTCATGACATTAATGTCTCAGACTATTAGAGTCTCGAGTCTAGACACAGAAACGGGTCCAGATGGTCGAGGGGTTTTAGACCCGAAAATATCAAAAAAATTCACTTATTTTAAAATGCTTCCCCAGCTAAGTACAACTTCCATTTAAGTAGTTGCATGTATAACACACACACACACACTAACACACACACACACACACACACACACAAACAGAGAGAGAGAGACAGAGAGACAGAGAGAGAGACAGACAAGAGAGACAAAGAGAGAGAGACACACACACACACACAAGAGAGAGAGAGAGAGAGAGAGAGAGAGAGAGAGAGAGAGAGAGAGAGAGAGAGAGAGACAGAGACAGAGAGACAGAGAGAGAGAGAGAGAGACGGACGGACGGACGGACGGACGGAGGGACACACACCCTTCTGCTAAAAATCACGAAATCGCGACTACTCTAATCACTGAAGAGTAACTACCAGATATCACCAGGAAGGGAGAACGGTCAGATGTCATCTGAAGGTGTATAAGACTGAAAATACTTCAAGGCAACAACACACAGCTGACCCATGTCTACACCGACCGCTCATCTGAAGGTGTATAACACTTAAAATACTGCAAGACAACACCACACAGCCGACCCATGTCTATATCGACCGCTCATCTGAAGGTGTATAACACTGAAAATACTTCAAGACAACACCACACAGCCGACCCATGTCTACACCGACCGCTCATCTGAAGGTGTATAACACTGAAAATACTTCAAGAAAACACCACACAGCCGACCCATGTCTATATCGACCGCTCATCTGAAGGTGTATAACACTGAAAATACTTCAAAACAACACCACACAGCCGACCCATGTCTACGCCGACCGCTCATCTGAAGGTGTATAACACTGAAAATACTTCAAGACAACACCACACAGCCGACCCATGTCTACGCCGACCGCTCATCTGAAGGTGTATAACACTGAAAATACTGCAACACAACACCACACAGCCGACCCATGTCTACGCCGACCGCTCATCTGAAGGTGTATAACACTGAAAATACTACAAGACAACACCACACAGCCGACCCATGTCTACACCGACCGCTGATCTGAAGGTGTATAACATTGAAAATACTTCAAGACAACACCACACAGCCGACCCATGTCTACACCGACCGCTCATGTGAAGGTGTATAACACTAAAAATACTTCAAGACAACACCACACAGCCGACCCATGTCTACACCGACCGCTCATCTGAAGGTGTATAAGACTGAAAATACTTCAAGACAACACCACACAGCCGACCCATGTCTACACCGACCGCTCATGTGAAGGTATATAAGACTGAAAATACTTCAAGACAACACCACACAGCCGACCCATGTCTACACCGACCGCTCATCTGAAGGTATATAAGACTGAAAATACTTCAAGACAACATCACACAGCCAACCCATGTCTACACCGACCGCTCATGTGAAGGTATATAAGACTGAAAATACTTCAAGACCGACCGCTCATCTGAAGGTGTATAAGACTGAAAATACTTCAAGACAACACCACACAGCCGACCCATGTCTACACCGACCGCTCATGTGAAGGTATATAAGACTGAAAATACTTCAAGACCGACCGCTCATCTGAAGGTATATAAGACTGAAAATACTTCAAGACAACACCACACAGCCAACCCATGTCTACACCGACCGCTCATGTGAAGGTATATAAGACTGAAAATACTTCAAGACAACACCACACAGCCGACCCATGTCTACACCGACCGCTCATGTGAAGGTGTATAACACTGAAAATACTTTCAAGACAACACCACACAGCCGACCCATGTCTACACCGACCGCTCATCTGAAGGTGTATAAGACTGAAAATA